>NW_027016860.1:0-225000 GCF_036934945.1 Oncorhynchus masou masou
CATTGAGCCAGGCGGTATTGGCATGTTTCCTACAATATGTACTATAGACTGTTTACTACAGTATGTATGCTATGTTCACTACAGTTCAGCACCTACATAGAGCTGAGTGACTCAGTCATATAGCCTCACCTTACATAAAGCTGAGTGACTCAGTCATATAGCCTCAGCACCTGCATAGAGCTGAGTGACTCAGTCATATAGCCACCTACATAAAGCTGAGTGACTCAGTCATATAGCCTCAGCACCTACATAGAGCTGAGTGACTCAGTCATATAGCTCACCTACATAAAGCTGAGTGACTCAGTCATATAGCCTCACCTACATAAAGCTGAGGACTCCAGTCATATAGCCTCACCTACATAAAGCTGAGTGACTCAGTCATAGCCTCACTACATATAGCTGAGTGACTCAGTCATATAGCCTCACCTACATAAAGCTGAGTGACTCAGTCATATAGCCTCACCTACATAAAGCTGAGTGACTCAGTCATATAGCCTCACCTACATAAAGCTGAGTGACTCAGTCATATAGCCTCACCTACATAAAGCTGAGTGACTCAGTCATATAGCCTCATCACCTACATAGAGCTGGTGACTCAGTCATATAGCCTCACCTACATAAAGCTGAGTGACTCAGTCATATAGCCTCAGCACCTACATAAAGCTGAGTGACTCAGTCATATAGCCTCACCTACATAAAGCTGAGTGACTCAGTCATATAGCCTCAGCAGACTCTGATAAAGCTGAGTGACTCAGTCATATAGCCTCAGCACCTACATAAAGCTGAGTGACTCAGTCATATAGCCTCAGCACCTACATAAAGCTGAGTGACTCAGTCATATAGCCTCACCTACATAAAGCTGAGTGACTCAGTCATATAGCCTCAGCACCTACATAAAGCTGAGTGACTCAGTCATATAGCCTCACCTACATAAAGCTGAGTGACTCAGTCATATAGCCTCACCTACATAAAGCTGAGTGACTCAGTCATATAGCCTCACCTACATAAAGCTGAGTAACTCAGTCATATAGCCTCACCTACATAAAGCTGAGTGACTCAGTCATATAGCCTCACCTACATAAAGCTGAGTGACTCAGTCATATAGCCTCAGCACCTACATAAAGCTGAGTGACTCAGTCATATAGCCTCACCTACATAAAGCTGAGTAACTCAGTCATATAGCCTCAGCACCTACATAAAGCTGAGTGACTCAGTCATATAGCCTCACCTACATAAAGCTGAGTGACTCAGTCATATAGCCTCACCTACATAAAGCTGAGTGACTCAGTCATATAGCCTCACCTACATAAAGCTGAGTGACTCAGTCATATAGCCTCAGCACCTACATAAAGCTGAGTGACTCAGTCATATAGCCTCACCTACATAAAGCTGAGTGACTCAGTCATATAGCCTCAGCACCTACATAAAGCTGAGTGACTCAGTCATATAGCATCAGCACCTACATAAAGCTGAGTGACTCAGTCATATAGCCTCAGCACCTACATAAAGCTGAGTGACTCAGTCATATAGCCTCACCTACATAAAGCTGAGTGACTCAGTCATATAGCCTCACCTACATAAAGCTGAGTGACTCAGTCATATAGCCTCACCTACATAAAGCTGAGTGACTCAGTCATATAGCCTCACCTACATAAAGCTGAGTAACTCAGTCATATAGCCTCAGCACCTACATAAAGCTGAGTGACTCAGTCATATAGCCTCACCTACATAAAGCTGAGTGACTCAGTCATATAGCCTCACCTACATAAAGCTGAGTGACTCAGTCATATAGCCTCACCTACATAAAGCTGAGTGACTCAGTCATATAGCCTCAGCACCTACATAAAGCTGGAGTGACTCAGTCATATAGCCTCAGCACCTACATAAAGCTGAGTGACTCAGTCATATAGCCTCACCTACATAAAGCTGAGTGACTCAGTCATATAGCCTCACCTACATAAAGCTGAGTGACTCAGTCATATAGCCTCACCACCTACATAAAGCTGAGTGACTCAGTCATATAGCCTCACCACATAAAGCTGAGTGACTCAGTCATATAGCCTCACCTACATAAAGCTGAGTGACTCAGTCATATAGCCTCACCTACATAAAGCTGAGTGACTCAGTCATATAGCCTCAGCACCTACATAAAGCTGAGTGACTCAGTCATATAGCCTCAGCACCTACATAAAGCTGAGTGACTCAGTCATATAGCCTCACCTACATAAAGCTGAGTGACTCAGTCATATAGCCTCAGCACCTACATAAAGCTGAGTGACTCAGTCATATAGCCTCACCCACATAAAGCTGAGTGACTCAGTCATATAGCCTCAGCACCTACATGAAGCTGAGTGACTCAGTCATATAGCCTCACCACCTACATAAAGCTGAGTGACTCAGTCATATAGCCTCACCTACATAAAGCTGAGTGACTCAGTCATGTAGCCTCATCACCTACATAAAGCTGAGTGACTCAGTCATATAGCCTCAACACCTACATAAAGCTGAGTGACTCAGTCATATAGCCTCAGCACCTACATAAAGCTGAGTGACTCAGTCATATAGCCTCAGCACCTACATAAAGCTGAGTGACTCAGTCATATAGCCTCACCTACATAAAGCTGAGTGAGTCAGTCATATAGCCTCACCTACATAAAGCTGAGTGACTCAGTCATATAGCCTCACCTACATAAAGCTGAGTGACTCAGTCATATAGCCTCACCTACATAAAGCTGAGTGACTCAGTCATATAGCCTCACCTACATAAAGCTGAGTGACTCAGTCATATAGCCTCACCTACATAAAGCTGAGTGACTCAGTCATATAGCCTCACCTACATAAAGCTGAGTGACTCAGTCATATAGCCTCAGCACCTCTGGAGTGATCAGTCATATAGCCTCATCACCTACATAAAGCTGAGTGACTCAGTCATATAGCCTCAGCACCTACATAAATCTGAGTGACTCAGTCATATAGCCTCTGTACCTACATAAAGCTGAGTGACTCAGTCATATAGCCTCATCACCTACATAAAGCTGAGTGACTCAGTCATATAGCCTCACCACCTACATAAAGCTGAGTGACTCAGTCATATAGCCTCACCTACATAAAGCTGAGTGACTCAGTCATATAGCCTCACCTACATAAAGCTGAGTGACTCAGTCATGTAGCCTCACCTACATAAAGCTGAGTGACTCAGTCATATAGCCTCACCTACATAAAGCTGAGTGACTCAGTCATATAGCCTCACCTACATAAAGCTGAGTGACTCAGTCATGCAGCCTCATCACCTACATAAAGCTGAGTGACTCAGTCATATAGCCTCAGCACCTACATAAAGCTGGAGTGACTCAGTCATATAGCCTCACCTACATAAAGCTGAGTGACTCAGTCATATAGCCTCACCTACATAAAGCTGAGTGACTCAGTCATATAGCCTCAGCACCTACATAAAGCTGAGTGACTCAGTCATGTAGCCTCACCTACATAAAGCTGAGTGACTCAGTCATATAGCCTCACCTACATAAAGCTGAGTGACTCAGTCATATAGCCTCAGCACCTACATAAAGCTGAGTGACTCAGTCATATAGCCTCACCTACATAAAGCTGAGTGAGTAAGTCATATAGCCTCAGCACCTACATAAAGCTGAGTGACTCAGTCATATAGCCTCACCTACATAAAGCTGAGTGACTCAGTCATATAGCCTCACCTACATAAAGCTGAGTGACTCAGTCATATAGCCTCAGCACCTACATAAAGCTGAGTGACTCCAGTCATGTAGCCTCACCTACATAAAGCTGAGTGACTCAGTCATATAGCCTCACCTTACATAAAGCTGAGTGACTCAGTCATATAGCCTCAGCACCTACATAAAGCTGAGTGACTCAGTCATATAGCCTCACCTACATAAAGCTGAGTGACTCAGTCATATAGCCTCAGCACCTACATAAAGCTGAGTGACTCAGTCATATAGCCTCACCTACATAAAGCTGAGTGAGTAAGTCATATAGCCTCAGCACCTACATAAAGCTGGAGTGACTCAGTCATATAGCCTCAGCACCTACATAAAGCTGAGTGACTCAGTCATATAGCCTCACCTACATAAAGCTGAGTGAGTCAGTCATATAGCCTCATCACCTACATAAAGCTGAGTGACTCAGTCATATAGCCTCACCTACATAAAGCTGAGTGACTCAGTCATATAGCCTCACCTACATAAAGCTGAGTGACTCAGTCATATAGCCTCAGCACCTACATAAAGCTGAGTGACTCAGTCATATAGCCTCACCTACATAAAGCTGAGTGACTCAGTCATATAGCCTCACCACCTACATAAAGCTGAGTGACTCAGTCATATAGCCTCACCTACATAAAGCTGAGTGACTCAGTCATATAGCCTCACCTACATAAAGCTGAGTGACTCAGTCATGTAGCCTCACCTACATAAAGCTGAGTGACTCAGTCATATAGCCTCACCTACATAAAGCTGAGTGACTCAGTCATATAGCCTCACCTACATAAAGCTGAGTGACTCAGTCATGTAGCCTCATCACCTACATAAAGCTGAGTGACTCAGTCATATAGCCTCAGCACCTACATAAAGCTGAGTGACTCAGTCATATAGCCTCACCTACATAAAGCTGAGTGACTCAGTCATATAGCCTCACCTACATAAAGCTGAGTGACTCAGTCATATAGCCTCAGCACCTACATAAAGCTGAGTGACTCAGTCATGTAGCCTCACCTACATAAAGCTGAGTGACTCAGTCATATAGCCTCACCTACATAAAGCTGAGTGACTCAGTCATATAGCCTCAGCACCTACATAAAGCTGAGTGACTCAGTCATATAGCCTCACCTACATAAAGCTGAGTGAGTAAGTCATATAGCCTCAGCACCTACATAAAGCTGAGTGACTCAGTCATATAGCCTCACCTACATAAAGCTGAGTGACTCAGTCATATAGCCTCACCTACATAAAGCTGAGTGACTCAGTCATATAGCCTCAGCACCTACATAAAGCTGAGTGACTCAGTCATGTAGCCTCACCTACATAAAGCTGAGTGACTCAGTCATATAGCCTCACCTACATAAAGCTGAGTGACTCAGTCATATAGCCTCAGCACCTACATAAAGCTGAGTGACTCAGTCATATAGCCTCAGCACCTACATAAAGCTGAGTGACTCAGTCATATAGCCTCACCTACATAAAGCTGAGTGAGTAAGTCATATAGCCTCAGCACCTACATAAAGCTGAGTGACTCAGTCATATAGCCTCAGCACCTACATAAAGCTGAGTGACTCAGTCATATAGCCTCACCTACATAAAGCTGAGTGAGTAAGTCATATAGCCTCAGCACCTACATAAAGCTGAGTGACTCAGTCATATAGCCTCAGCACCTACATAAAGCTGAGTGACTCAGTCATATAGCCTCACCTACATAAAGCTGAGTGACTCAGTCATATAGCCTCACCTACATAAAGCTGAGTGACTCAGTCATATAGCCTCACCTACATAAAGCTGAGTGACTCAGTCATATAGCCTCAGCACCTACATAAAGCTGAGTGACTCAGTCATATAGCCTCACCTACATAAAGCTGAGTGACTCAGTCATATAGCCTCAGCACCTACATAAAGCTGAGTGACTCAGTCATATAGCCTCACCTACATAAAGCTGAGTGACTCAGTCATGTAGCCTCACCTACATAAAGCTGAGTGAGTCAGTCATATAGCCTCACCACCTACATAAAGCTGAGTGACTCAGTCATATAGCCTCACCTACATAAAGCTGAGTGACTCAGTCATATAGCCTCACCTACATAAAGCTGAGTGACTCAGTCATATAGCCTCACCTACATAAAGCTGAGTGACTCAGTCATATAGCCTCACCACCTACATAAAGCTGAGTGACTCAGTCATATAGCCTCACCTACATAAAGCTGAGTGACTCAGTCATATAGCCTCACCTACATAAAGCTGAGTGACTCAGTCATATAGCCTCAGCACCTACATAAAGCTGAGTGACTCAGTCATATAGCCTCAGCACCTACATAAAGCTGAGTGACTCAGTCATATAGCCTCAGCACCTACATAAAGCTGAGTGACTCAGTCATATAGCCTCACCTACATAAAGCTGAGTGACTCAGTCATATAGCCTCACCTACATAAAGCTGAGTGACTCAGTCATATAGCCTCAGCACCTACATAAAGCTGAGTGACAGTCATATAGCCTCACCCACATAAAGCTGAGTGACTCAGTCATATAGCCTCACCTACATAAAGCTGAGTGACTCAGTCATATAGCCTCAGCACCTACATAAAGCTGAGTGACTCAGTCATATAGCCTCACCCACATAAAGCTGAGTGACTCAGTCATATAGCCTCAGCACCTACATGAAGCTGAGTGACTCAGTCATATAGCCTCACCACCTACATAAAGCTGAGTGACTCAGTCATATAGCCTCACCTACATAAAGCTGAGTGACTCAGTCATGTAGCCTCATCACCTACATAAAGCTGAGTGACTCAGTCATATAGCCTCAACACCTACATAAAGCTGAGTGACTCAGTCATATAGCCTCAGCACCTACATAAAGCTGAGTGACTCAGTCATATAGCCTCAGCACCTACATAAAGCTGAGTGACTCAGTCATATAGCCTCACCTACATAAAGCTGAGTGAGTCAGTCATATAGCCTCACCTACATAAAGCTGAGTGACTCAGTCAAAGCCTCACCTACATAAAGCTGAGTGACTCAGTCATATAGCCTCACCTACATAAAGCTGAGTGACTCAGTCATATAGCCTCACCTACATAAAGCTGAGTGACTCAGTCATATAGCCTCACCTACATAAAGCTGAGTGACTCAGTCATATAGCCTCACCTACATAAAGCTGAGTGACTCAGTCATATAGCCTCAGCACCTACATAAAGCTGAGTGACTCAGTCATATAGCCTCATCACCTACATAAAGCTGAGTGACTCAGTCATATAGCCTCAGCACCTACATAAATCTGAGTGACTCAGTCATATAGCCTCTGTACCTACATAAAGCTGAGTGACTCAGTCATATAGCCTCATCACCTACATAAAGCTGAGTGACTCAGTCATATAGCCTCACCACCTACATAAAGCTGAGTGACTCAGTCATATAGCCTCACCTACATAAAGCTGAGTGACTCAGTCATATAGCCTCACCTACATAAAGCACTCAGTCATGTAGCCTCACCTACATAAAGCTGAGTGACTCAGTCATATAGCCTCACCTACATAAAGCTGAGTGACTCAGTCATATAGCCTCACCTACATAAAGCTGAGTGACTCAGTCATGTAGCCTCATCACCTACATAAAGCTGAGTGACTCAGTCATATAGCCTCAGCACCTACATAAAGCTGAGTGACTCAGTCATATAGCCTCACCTACATAAAGCTGAGTGACTCAGTCATATAGCCTCACCTACATAAAGCTGAGTGACTCAGTCATATAGCCTCAGCACCTACATAAAGCTGAGTGACTCAGTCATGTAGCCTCACCTACATAAAGCTGAGTGACTCAGTCATATAGCCTCACCTACATAAAGCTGAGTGACTCAGTCATATAGCCTCAGCACCTACATAAAGCTGAGTGACTCAGTCATATAGCCTCACCTACATAAAGCTGAGTGAGTAAGTCATATAGCCTCAGCACCTACATAAAGCTGAGTGACTCAGTCATATAGCCTCACCTACATAAAGCTGAGTGACTCAGTCATATAGCCTCACCTACATAAAGCTGAGTGACTCAGTCATATAGCCTCAGCACCTACATAAAGCTGAGTGACTCAGTCATGTAGCCTCACCTACATAAAGCTGAGTGACTCAGTCATATAGCCTCACCTACATAAAGCTGAGTGACTCAGTCATATAGCCTCAGCACCTACATAAAGCTGAGTGACTCAGTCATATAGCCTCACCTACATAAAGCTGAGTGACTCAGTCATATAGCCTCAGCACCTACATAAAGCTGAGTGACTCAGTCATATAGCCTCACCTACATAAAGCTGAGTGAGTAAGTCATATAGCCTCAGCACCTACATAAAGCTGAGTGACTCAGTCATATAGCCTCAGCACCTACATAAAGCTGAGTGACTCAGTCATGTAGCCTCACCTACATAAAGCTGAGTGAGTCAGTCATATAGCCTCATCACCTACATAAAGCTGAGTGACTCAGTCATATAGCCTCACCTACATAAAGCTGAGTGACTCAGTCATATAGCCTCACCTACATAAAGCTGAGTGACTCAGTCATATAGCCTCACCTACATAAAGCTGAGTGACTCAGTCATATAGCCTCAGCACCTACATAAAGCTGAGTGACTCAGTCATATAGCCTCACCTACATAAAGCTGAGTGACTCAGTCATGTAGCCTCACCTACATAAAGCTGAGTGAGTCAGTCATATAGCCTCACCACCTACATAAAGCTGAGTGACTCAGTCATATAGCCTCACCTACATAAAGCTGAGTGACTCAGTCATATAGCCTCAGCACCTACATAAAGCTGAGTGACTCAGTCATATAGCCTCACCTACATAAAGCTGAGTGACTCAGTCATATAGCCTCACCTACATAAAGCTGAGTGAGTCAGTCATATAGCCTCACCTACATAAAGCTGAGTGACTCAGTCATTCAATAAATAAATGTTCTGGTTATCCTGACCTGGACACCACCGAGAGCTTTTGTTTTAGTTTTGGTTTATTAGATCTGGATATAACTAGGAATGACCCATATACTGTCCATTAGACTCTATTCATTTATACCAGGTTACCTTCAGACCAGTCCTGTATTAGATCAGGATATAACTAGGAATGACCCATATACTGTCCATTAGACTCTATTCATTTATACCAGGTTACCTTCAGACCAGTCCTGTATTAGATCAGGATATAACTAGGAATGACCCATATACTGTCCATTAGACTCTATTCATTTATACCAGGTTACCTTCAGACCAGTCCTGTATTAGATCAGGATATAACTAGGAATGACCCATATACTGTCCATTAGACTCTATTCATTTATACCAGGTTACCTTCAGACCAGTCCTGTATTAGATCAGGATATAACTAGGAATGACCCATATACTATATATTAGACATGTTATTCACAGACCTCATGGTTTATTACTATAATACTGATGGGTCAACTGTTAATCACAGACCTCATGGTTTATTACTATAATACTGATGGGTCAACTGTTAATCACAGACCTCATGGTTTATTACTATAATACTGATGGGTCAACTGTTAATCACAGACCTCATGGTTTATTACTATAATACTGATGGGTCAACTGTTAATCACAGACCTCCTGGTTTATTACTATAATACTGATGGGTCAACTGTTAATCACAGACCTCATGGTTTATTACTATAATACTGATGGGTCAACTGTTAATCACAGACCTCATGGTTTATTACTATAATACTGATGGGTCAACTGTTAATCACAGACCTCATGGTTTATTACTATAATACTGATGGGTCAACTGTTAATCACAGACCTCATGGTTTATTACTATAATACTGATGGGTCTGATATCACTGGAATATAAACCTTATCTAGTCTATCACCTGGGTAAGAACCTCTCTCCCTCTGGTTACCTATCACTGGAATATAAACCTTATCTAGTCTATCACCTGGGTAAGAACCTCTCTACCTCTGGTTACATATCACTGGAATATAAACCTTATCTAGTCTATCACCTGGGTAAGAACCTCTCTACCTCTGGTTACATATCACTGGAATATAAACCTTATCTAGTCTATCACCTGGGTAAGAACCTCTCTCCCCCTGGTTACATATCACTGGAATATAAACCTTATCTAGTCTATCACCTGGGTAAGAACCTCTCTACCTCTGGTTACATATCACTGGAATATAAACCTTATCTAGTCTATCACCTGGGTAAGAACCTCTCTACCTCTGGTTACATATCACTGGAATATAAACCTTATCTAGTCTATCACCTGGGTAAGAACCTCTCTACCTCTGGTTACATATCACTGGAATATAAACCTTATCTAGTCTATCACCTGGGTAAGAACCTCTCTACCTCTGGTTACATATCACTGGAATATAAACCTTATCTAGTCTATCACCTGGGTAAGAACCTCTCTACCTCTGGTTACATATCACTGGAATATAAACCTTATCTAGTCTATCACCTGGGTAAGAACCTCTCTACCTCTGGTTACATATCACTGGAATATAAACCTTATCTAGTCTATCACCTGGGTAAGAACCTCTCTACCTCTGGTTACATATCACTGGAATATAAACCTTATCTAGTCTATCACCTGGGTAAGAACCTCTCTACCTCTGGTTACATATCACTGGAATATAAACCTTATCTAGTCTATCACCTGGGTAAGAACCTCTCTACCTCTGGTTACATATCACTGGAATATAAACCTTATCTAGTCTATCACCTGGGTAAGAACCTCTCTACCTCTGGTTACATATCACTGGAATATAAACCTTATCTAGTCTATCACCTGGGTAAGAACCTCTCTACCTCTGGTTACATATCACTGGAATATAAACCTTATCTAGTCTATCACCTGGGTAAGAACCTCTCTACCTCTGGTTACATATCACTGGAATATAAACCTTATCTAGTCTATCACCTGGGTAAGAACCTCTCTACCTCTGGTTACATATCACTGGAATATAAACCTTATCTAGTCTATCACCTGGGTAAGAACCTCTCTACCTCTGGTTACATATCACTGGAATATAAACCTTATCTAGTCTATCACCTGGGTAAGAACCTCTACCTCTGGTTACATATCACTGGAATATAAACCTTATCTAGTCTATCACCTGGGTAAGAACCTCTCTACCTCTGGTTACATATCACTGGAATATAAACCTTATCTAGTCTATCACCTGAGTAAGAACCTCTCTACCTCTGGTTACATATCACTGGAATATAAACCTTATCTAGTCTATCACCTGGGTAAGAACTCTCTACCTCTGGTTACATATCACTGGAATATAAACCTTATCTAGTCTATCACCTGGGTAAGAACCTCTCTACCTCTGGTTACATATCACTGGAATATAAACCTTATCTAGTCTATCACCTGGGTAAGAACCTCTCTACCTCTCGTTACATATCACTGGAATATAAACCTTATCTAGTCTATCACCTGGGTAAGAACCTCTCTACCTCTGGTTACATATCACTGGAATATAGACCTTATCTAGTCTATCACCTGGGTAAGAACCTCTCTACCTCTGGTTACATATCACTGGAATATAAACCTTATCTAGTCTATCACCTGGGTAAGAACCTCTCTACCCCTGGTTACATATCACTGGAATATAAACCAGGCTCTGAGGAGTGACCAGTCCTCTACTGGCTGTACTGGGTAGAGAGGAACCAGGCTCTGAGGGGTGACCAGTCCTCTACTGGCTGTTCTGTGTAGATCAGAGGAACCAGGCTCTGAGGGGTGACCAGTCCTCTACTGGCTGTACTGGGTAGATCAGAGGAACCAGGCTCTGAGGGGTGACCAGTCCTCTACTGGCTATACTGGGTAGATCAGAGGAACCAGGCTCTGAGGGGTGACCAGTCCTCTACTGGCTGTACTGAGTAGACCAGAGGAACCAGGCTCTGAGGGGTGACCAGTCCTCTACTGGCTATACTGGGTAGACCAGAGGAACCAGGCTCTGGGGGGTGACCAGTCCTCTACTGGCTGTACTGGGTAGAGAGGAACCAGGCTCTGAGGGGTGACCAGTCCTCTAGAGAGGAACCAGGCTCTGAGGGGTTTACCAGTCCTCTACTGGCTGTACTGGGGAGATAGGAACCAGGCTCTGAGGGGTGACCAGTCCTCTACTGACTGTACTGGGTAGAGAGGAACCAGGCTCTGAGGGGTGACCAGTCCTCTACTGGCTGTACTGGGTGGAGAGGAACCAGGCTCTGAGGGGTGACCAGTCCTCTACTGGCTGTACTGGGTGACCAGACTGGCTGAGGAACCAGGCTCTAAGGAGGGACCAGCAGGGTTTGATAATAACATGATGGTTTTAGGTGTCAACATGTCTAATAACTGATTATCTGTTTTTTACCAACATCCACAGATTCAAGTGAGGAAGTCCATTACCTTTGTAAGTAGTGTGTTTGTGTCTGACGTACCTACCTGTCTGTCTGTCTGTCTGTCTGTCTGTCTGTCTGTCTGTCTATGTACCTGTCTGTCTGTGTCTGTCTATGTTCTTGTCTGTGTTTCTGTCTATGTACCTGTCTGTCTGTTTTGGTGGCAAGATGAGTAAATATATTTCTCCCCTAGATGATCTTCAAATCCTGACTGGACAGCTGGGTAAGTGTTGTCTCTGTGTTTACGATATTCATGTAGTCTGTCTTCATGTTCTAGTACCCATAATGCATCATGTTTTATCTACTGTCTCCAGAGGAGGTCAGAATAGAGAGGATGTAGTCTGTCTTCATGTTCTAGTACCCATAATGCATCATGTTTTATCTACTGTCTCCAGAGGAGGTCAGAATAGAGAGGATGTAGTCTGTCTTCATGTTCTAGTACCCATAATGCAGCATGCTTTTATCTTCTGCCTTCTGTCTACAGAGGAGGTCAGAATAGAGAGGATGTAGTCTGTCTTCATGTTCTAGTACCCATAATGCATCATGTTTTATCTACTGTCTCCAGAGGAGGTCAGAATAGAGAGGATGTTGTCTGTCTTCATGTTCTAGTACCCATAATACATCATGTTTTATCTTCTGTCTTCTATCTACAGAGAAGGTTATAAAACAGAGGGGTGAGTTTGAAAGTCTGTCTTTCTCCAACTTCATGTTCTAGTACCCATAATGCTTCATGTTTTATCTACTGTCTACAGACAAGGTCACAAGAGAGTGTTCCATAAAACCCAACTCTATTACATCAACAATAGACTGAGATATCAGCCATACATACCTATATAGACCTATAGACACTATATAGACCCATAGACACAATATAGACACTACAGTGCCTTGCGAAAGTATTCAGCCCCCTTGAACTTTGCGACCTTTTGCCACATTTCAGGCTTCAAACATAAAGATATAAAACTGTATTTTTTTGTGAAGAATCAACAAGTGGGACACAATCATGAAGTGTAATGGCATTTATTGGATATTTCAAACTTTTTTAACAAATCAAAACCTGAAAATTGGGCGTGCGAAATTATTCAGCCCCCTTAAGTTAATACTTTGTAGTGCCACCTTTTACTGCGATTACAGCTGTAAGTCGCTTGGGGTATGTCTCTATCAGTTTTGCACATCGAGAGACTGAAATGTTTTCCCATTCCTCCTTGCAAAACAGCTCGAGCTCAGTGAGGTTGGATGGAGAGCATTTGTGAACAGCAGTTTTCAGTTCTTTCCACAGATTCTTGATTGGATTCAGGTCTGGACTTTGACTTGGCCATTCTAACACCTGGATATGTTTATTTTTGAACCATTCCATTGTAGATTTTGCTTTATGTTTTGGATCATTGTCTTGTTGGAAGACAAATCTCCGTCCCAGTCTCAGGTCTTTTGCAGACTCCATCAGGTTTTCTTCCAGAATGGTCCTGTATTTGGCTCCATCCATCTTCCCATCAATTTTAACCATCTTCCCTGTCCCTGCTGAAGAAAAGCAGGCCCACACCATGATGCTGCCACCACCATGTTTGACAGTGGGGATGGTGTGGTCATGGTGATGAGCTGTGTTGCTTTTACGCCAAACATAACGTTTTGCATTGTTGCCAAAAAGTTCAATTTTGGTTTCATCTGACCAGAGCACCTTCCACATGTTTGGTGTGTCTCCCAGGTGGCTTGTGGCAAACTTTAAACTACACTTTTTATGGATATCTTTAAGAAATGGCTTTCTTCTTGCCACTCTTCCATAAAGGCCAGATTTGTGCAATATACGACTGATTGTGGTCCTATGGACAGAGTCTCCCACCTCAGCTGTAGATCTCTGCAGTTCATCCAGAGTGATCATGGGCCTCTTGGCTGCATCTCTGATCAGTCTTCTCCTTGTATGAGCTGAAAGTTTAGAGGGACGGCCAGGTCTTGGTAGATTTGCAGTGGTCTGATACTCCTTCCATTTCAATATTATCGCTTGCACAGTGCTCCTTGGGATGTTTAAAGCTTGGGAAATCTTTTTGTATCCAAATCCGGCTTTAAACTTCTTCACAACAGTATCTCGGACCTGCCTGGTGTGTTCCTTGTTCTTCATGATGCTCTCTGCGCTTTTAACGGACCTCTGAGACTATCACAGTGCAGGTGCATTTATACGGAGACTTGATTACACACAGGTGGATTGTATTTATCATCATTAGTCATTTAGGTCAACATTGGATCATTCAGAGATCCTCACTGAACTTCTGGAGAGAGTTTGCTGCACTGAAAGTAAAGGGGCTGAATAACTTTGCACGCCCAATTTTTCAGTTTTTGATTTGTTCAAAAAGTTTGAAATATCCAATAAATGTCATTCCACTTCATGATTGTGTCCCACTTGTTGTTGATTCTTCACAAAAAAATACAGTTTTATATCTTTATGTTTGAAGCATGAAATGTGGCACAAGGTCGCAAAGTTCAAGGGGGCCGAATACTTTCGCAAGGCACTGTATACCCTCCTATAGTTTACCAGGGTGAACCCAATAGACTGAGATATCAGCCATGTATCCTCCTATAGTTTACTAGGGTGAACCCAACTCTATTACATCAATAGACTGAGATACCAGCCATGTACCCTCCTATAGTTTACCAGGGTGAACCCAATAGACTGAGATATCAGCCATGTATCCTCCTATAGTTTACTAGGGTGAACCCAACTCTATTACATCAATAGACTGAGATACCAGCCATGTATCCTCCTATAGTTTACTAGGGTGAACCCAATAGACTGAGATACCAGCCATGTATCCTCCTATAGTTTACCAGGGTGAACCCAACTCTATTACATCAATAGACTGAGATATCAGCCATGTATCCTCCTATAGTCTACTAGGGTGAACCCAATAGACTGAGATACCAGCCATGTATCCTCCTATAGTCTACTAGGGTGAACCCAATAGACTGAGATACCAGCCATGTATCCTCCTATAGTTTACTAGGGTGAACCCAACTCTATTACATCAATAGACTGAGATACCAGCCATGTATCCTCCTATAGTCTACTAGGGTGAACCCAATAGACTGAGATACCAGCCATGTATCCTCCTATAGTTTACTAGGGTGAACCCAATAGACTGAGATACCAGCCATGTATCCTCCTATAGTCTACTAGGGTGAACCCAATAGACTGAGATATCAGCCATGTATCCTCCTATAGTTTACTAGGGTGAACCCAACTTTTACATCAACAGACTTAGATATCAGAGATATATATATATATATATAACATGTCTTACCGAGCTTTTCCATAAGTCCAAGTTTCTTCAACTACAGATTACAGATGTCCTTAGCCGATCGCCCATCACCTTCATTCATCGAATGGCTAAGGACATCTGTATTCTGCTGGCATCACGGCACACTCTAATCACAGTCAGAAGACAGTTGATGGTTGAAGATGACGAGCGACCATCTTCAACCTTCAGTGAGTCGAAATGGAATACAATGTAAAAATGAATCAGGAAATACAGGCGACAGGTGATGCATTGAGCCAGGCGGTATTGGCATGTTTCCTACAATATGTACTATAGACTGTTTACTACAGTATGTATGCTATGTTCACTACAGTTCAGCACCTACATAGAGCTGAGTGACTCAGTCATATAGCCTCACCTACATAAAGCTGAGTGACTCAGTCATATAGCCTCACCTACATAAAGCTGAGTGACTCAGTCATATAGCCTCACCTACATAAAGCTGAGTGACTCAGTCATATAGCCTCACCTACATAAAGCTGAGTGACTCAGTCATATAGCCTCAGCACCTACATAAAGCTGAGTGACTCAGTCATATAGCCTCAGCACCTACATAAAGCTGAGTGACTCAGTCATATAGCCTCACCTACATAAAGCTGAGTGACTCAGTCATATAGCCTCAGCACCTACATAGAGCTGAGTGACTCAGTCATATAGCCTCACCTACATAAAGCTGAGTGACTCAGTCATATAGCCTCACCTACATAAAGCTGAGTGACTCAGTCATATAGCCTCACCTACATAAAGCTGAGTGACTCAGTCATATAGCCTCACCTACATAAAGCTGAATGACTCAGTCATATAGCCTCAGCACCTACATAAAGCTGAGTGACTCAGTCATATAGCCTCAGCACCTACATAAAGCTGAGTGACTCAGTCATATAGCCTCACCTACATAAAGCTGAGTGACTCAGTCATATAGCCTCAGCACCTACATAAAGCTGAGTGACTCAGTCATATAGCCTCACCTACATAAAGCTGAATGACTCAGTCATATAGCCTCAGCACCTACATAAAGCTGAGTGACTCAGTCATGTAGCCTCACCTACATAAAGCTGAGTGACTCAGTCATATAGCCTCACCTACATAAAGCTGAGTGACTCAGTCATATAGCCTCACCACCTACATAAAGCTGAGTGACTCAGTCATATAGCTTCACCACCTACATAAAGCTGAGTGACTCAGTCATATAGCCTCACCTACATAAAGCTGAGTGACTCAGTCATATAGCCTCACCACCTACATAAAGCTGAGTGACTCAGTCATATAGCCTCAGCACCTACATAAAGCTGAGTGACTCAGTCATGTAGCCTCATCACCTACATAAAGCTGAGTGACTCAGTCATATAGCCTCAGCACCTACATAAAGCTGAGTGACTCAGTCATATAGCCTCAGCACCTACATAAAGCTGAGTGACTCAGTCATATAGCCTCACCTACATAAAGCTGAGTGACTCAGTCATATAGCCTCACCTACATAAAGCTGAGTGACTCAGGCATATAGCCTCAGCACCTACATAAAGCTGAGTGACTCAGTCATATAGCCTCAGCACCTACATAAAGCTGAGTGACTCAGTCATATAGCCTCACCTACATAAAGCTGAGTGACTCAGTCATATAGCCTCACCTACATAAAGCTGAGTGACTCAGGCATATAGCCTCAGCACCTACATAAAGCTGAGTGACTCAGTCATATAGCCTCACCTACATAAAGCTGAGTGACTCAGTCATATAGCCTCACCTACATAAAGCTGAGTGACTCAGTCATATAGCCTCACCTACATAAAGCTGAGTGACTCAGTCATATAGCCTCAGCACCTACATAAAGCTGAGTGACTCAGTCATATAGCCTCAGCACCTACATAAAGCTGAGTGACTCAGTCATATAGCCTCACCTACATAAAGCTGAGTGACTCAGTCATATAGCCTCAGCACCTACATAAAGCTGAGTGACTCAGTCATATAGCCTCACCTACATAAAGCAGAGTGACTCAGTCATATAGCCTCACCTACATAAAGCAGAGTGACTCAGTCATATAGCCTCAGCACCTACATAAAGCTGAGTGACTCAGTCATTCAATAAATAAATGTTCTGGTTATCCTGACCTGGACACCACCGAGAGCTTTTGTTTTAGTTTTGGTTTATTAGATCAGGATATAACTAGGAATGACCCATATACTGTCCATTAGACTCTATTCATTTATACCAGGTTACCTTCAGACCAGTCCTGTATTAGATCAGGATATAACTAGGAATGACCCATATACTGTCCATTAGACTCTATTCATTTATACCAGGTTACCTTCAGACCAGTCCTGTATTAGATCAGGATATAACTAGGAATGACCCATATACTGTCCATTAGACTCTATTCACAGACCTCATGGTTTATTACTATAATACTGATGGGTCTGATATCACTGGAATATAAACCTTATCTAGTCTATCACCTGGGTAAGAACCTCTCTACCTCTGGTTACATATCACTGGAATATAAACCTTATCTAGTCTATCACCTGGGTAAGAACCTCTCTACCTCTGGTTACATATCACTGGAATATAAACCTTATCTAGTCTATCACCTGGGTAAGAACCTCTCTACCTCTGGTTACATATCACTGGAATATAAACCTTATCTAGTCTATCACCTGGGTAAGAACCTCTCTACCTCTGGTTACATATCACTGGAATATAAACCTTATCTAGTCTATCACCTGGGTAAGAACTCTCTACCTCTGGTTACATATCACTGGAATATAAACCTTATCTAGTCTATCACCTGGGTAAGAACCTCTCTACCTCTGGTTACATATCACTGGAATATAAACCTTATCTAGTCTATCACCTGGGTAAGAACCTCTCTACCTCTGGTTACATATCACTGGAATATAAACCTTATCTAGTCTATCACCTGGGTAAGAACCTCTCTACCTCTGGTTACATATCACTGGAATATAAACCTTATCTAGTCTATCACCTGGGTAAGAACCTCTCTACCTCTGGTTACATATCACTGAAATATAAACCTTATCTAGTCTATCACCTGGGTAAGGACCTCTCTACCTCTGGTTACATATCACTGGAATATAAACCTTATCTAGTCTATCACCTGGGTAAGAACCTCTACCTCTGGTTACATATCACTGGAATATAAACCTTATCTAGTCTATCACCTGGGTAAGAACCTCTCTACCTCTGGTTACATATCACTGGAATATAAACCTTATCTAGTCTATCACCTGGGTAAGAACCTCTCTACCTCTGGTTACATATCACTGGAATATAAACCTTATCTAGTCTATCACCTGGGTAAGAACCTCTCTACCTCTGGTTACATATCACTGGAATATAAACCTTATCTAGTCTATCACCTGGGTAAGAACCTCTCTACCTCTGGTTACATATCACTGGAATATAAACCTTATCTAGTCTATCACCTGGGTAAGAACCTCTCTACCTCTGGTTACATATCACTGGAATATAAACCTTGTCTAGTCTATCACCTGGGTAAGAACCTCTCTACCTCTGGTAGAGAGATACCAGCCATGTATCCTCCTATAGTTTACTAGGGTGAACCCAATAGACTGAGATATCAGCCATGTATCCTCCTATAGTTTACTAGGGTGAACCCAATAGACTGAGATACCAGCCATGTATCCTCCTATAGTTTACTAGGGTGAACCCAACTCTATTACATCAATAGACTGAGATACCAGCCATGTATCCTCCTATAGTTTACTAGGGTGAACCCAATAGACTGAGATACCAGCCATGTATCCTCCTATAGTTTACTAGGGTGAACCCAACTCTATTACATCAATAGACTGAGATACCAGCCATGTATCCTCCTATAGTTTACTAGGGTGAACCCAATAGACTGAGATACCAGCCATGTATCCTCCTATAGTTTACTAGGGTGAACCCAACTCTATTACATCAATAGACTTAGGTATCAGCCATGTATCCTCCTATAGTTTACTAGGGTGAACCCAATAGACTGAGATATCAGCCATGTATCCTCCTATAGTTTACTAGGGTGAACCCAATAGACTGAGATACCAGCCATGTATCCTCCTATAGTTTACTAGGGTGAACCCAACTCTATTACATCAATAGACTGAGATACCAGCCATGTATCCTCCTATAGTTTACTAGGGTGAACCCAATAGACTGAGATACCAGCCATGTATCCTCCTATAGTTTACTAGGGTGAACCCAATAGACTGAGATATCAGCCATGTATCCTCCTATAGTTTACTAGGGTGAACCCAATAGACTGAGATACCAGCCATGTATCCTCCTATAGTTTACTAGGGTGAACCCAACTCTATTACATCAATAGACTGAGATACCAGCCATGTATCCTCCTATAGTTTACTAGGGTGAACCCAATAGACTGAGATACCAGCCATGTATCCTCCTATAGTTTACTAGGGTGAACCCAATAGACTGAGATACCAGCCATGTATCCTCCTATAGTCTACTAGGGTGAACCCAATAGACTGAGATACCAGCCATGTATCCTATAGTTTACTAGGGTGAACCCAACTCTATTACATCAATAGACTGAGATACCAGCCATGTATCCTCCTATAGTTTACTAGGGTGAACCCAACTCTATTACATCAATAGACTGAGATATCAGCCATGTATCCTCCTATAGTTTACTAGGGTGAACCCAACTCTATTACATCAACAGACTGAGATACCAGCCATGTATCCTCCTATAGTTTACTAGGGTGAACCCAACTCTATTACATCAATAGACTGAGATATCAGCCATGTATCCTCCTATAGTTTACTAGGGTGAACCCAACTCTATTACATCAATAGACTGAGATACCAGCCATGTATCCTCCTATAGTTTACTAGGGTGAACCCAATAGACTGAGATACCAGCCATGTATCCTCCTATAGTTTACTAGGGTGAACCCAATAGACTGAGATACCAGCCATGTATCCTCCTATAGTTTACTAGGGTGAACCCAATAGACTGAGATACCAGCCATGTATCCTCCTATAGTTTACTAGGGTGAACCCAATAGACTGAGATACCAGCCATGTATCCTCCTATAGTTTACTAGGGTGAACCCAACTCTATTACATCAATAGACTGAGATACCAGCCATGTATCCTCCTATAGTTTACTAGGGTGAACCCAATAGACTGAGATACCAGCCATGTATCCTCCTATAGTTTACTAGGGTGAACCCAATAGACTGAGATACCAGCCATGTATCCTCCTATAGTTTACTAGGGTGAACCCAACTCTATTACATCAATAGACTTAGGTATCAGCCATGTATATATATATATAACATGTCTTACCGAGCTTTTCCATAAGACCAAGTTTCTTCAACTACAGATTACAGATGTCCTTAGCCGATCGCCCATCACCTTCATTCATCGAATGGCTAAGGACATCTGTATTCTGCTGGCATCACGGCACACTCTAATCACAGTCAGAAGACAGTTGATGGTTGAAGATGACGAGCGACCATCTTCAACCTTCAGTGAGTCGAAATGGAATACAATGTAAAAATGAATCAGGAAATACAGGCGACAGGTGATGCATTGAGCCAGGCGGTATTGGCATGTTTCCTACAATATGTACTATAGACTGTTTACTACAGTATGTATGCTATGTTCACTACAGTTCAGCACCTACATAGAGCTGGTGACTCAGTCATATAGCCTCAGCACCTACATAGAGCTGAGTGACTCAGTCATATAGCCTCAGCACCTACATAGAGCTGAGTGACTCAGTCATATAGCCTCAGCACCTACATAGAGCTGGTGACTCAGTCATATAGCCTCACCTACATAAAGCTGAGTGACTCAGTCATATAGCCTCACCACCTACATAAAGCTGAGTGAGTCAGTCATATAGCCTCACCTACATAAAGCTGAGTGACTCAGTCATATAGCCTCACCTACATAAAGCTGAGTGACTCAGTCATATAGCCTCACCTACATAAAGCTGAGTGACTCAGTCATATAGCCTCACCTACATAAAGCTGAGTGACTCAGTCATATAGCCTCACCTACATAAAGCTGAGTGACTCAGTCATATAGCCTCAGCACCTACATAAAGCTGAGTGACTCAGTCATATAGCCTCACCTACATAAAGCTGAGTGACTCAGTCATATAGCCTCAGCACCTACATAAAGCTGAGTGACTCAGTCATGTAGCCTCACCTACATAAAGCTGAGTGACTCAGTCATATAGCCTCACCTACGTAAAGCTGAGTGACTCAGTCATATAGCCTCACCTACGTAAAGCTGAGTGACTCAGTCATATAGCCTCACCTACATAAAGCTGAGTGACTCAGTCATATAGCCTCAGCACCTACATAAAGCTGAGTGACTCAGTCATATAGCCTCACCTACATAAAGCTGAGTGACTCAGTCATATAGCCTCAGCACCTACATAAAGCTGAGTGACTCAGTCATATAGCCTCACCTACATAAAGCTGAGTGACTCAGTCATATAGCCTCAGCACCTACATAAAGCTGAGTGACTCAGTCATATAGCCTCACCTACATAAAGCTGAGTGACTCAGTCATATAGCCTCAGCACCTACATAAAGCTGAGTGACTTAGTCATATAGCCTCGACACCTACATAAAGCTGAGTGAC
This sequence comes from Oncorhynchus masou masou, assembly GCF_036934945.1. Taxonomy (NCBI): domain Eukaryota; kingdom Metazoa; phylum Chordata; class Actinopteri; order Salmoniformes; family Salmonidae; genus Oncorhynchus; species Oncorhynchus masou. Next base: position 22,081 of record NW_027016860.1, read on the forward strand.
TCAGTCATATAGCCTCAGCACCTACATAAAGCTGAGTGACTCAGTCATATAGCCTCAGCACCTACATAAAGCTGAGTGACTCAGTCATATAGCCTCACCTACATAAAGCTGAGTGACTCAGTCATATAGCCTCACCTACATAAAGCTGAGTGACTCAGTCATATAGCCTCAGCACCTACATAAAGCTGAGTGACTCAGTCATATAGCCTCACCTACATAAAGCTGAGTGACTCAGTCATATAGCCTCACCTACATAAAGCTGAGTGACTCAGTCATAGCCTCACCTACATAAAGCTGAGTGACTCAGTCATATAGCCTCACCTACATAAAGCTGAGTGACTCAGTCATATAGCCTCAGCACCTACATAAAGCTGAGTGACTCAGTCATGTAGCCTCACCTACATAAAGCTGAGTGAGTCAGTCATATAGCCTCAGCACCTACATAAAGCTGAGTGAGTCAGTCATATAGCCTCATCACCTACATAAAGCTGAGTGACTCAGTCATGTAGCCTCACCTACATAAAGCTGAGTGACTCAGTCATATAGCCTCAGCACCTACATAAAGCTGAGTGACTCAGTCATATAGCCTCAGCACCTACATAAAGCTGAGTGACTCAGTCATATAGCCTCACCTACATAAAGCTGAGTGACTCAGTCATATAGCCTCACCACCTACATAAAGCTGAGTGACTCAGTCATATAGCCTCACCACCTACATAAAGCTGAGTGACTCAGTCATATAGCCTCACCTACATAAAGCTGAGTGACTCAGTCATATAGCCTCACCACCTACATAAAGCTGAGTGACTCAGTCATATAGCCTCAGCACCTACATAAAGCTGAGTGACTCAGTCATATAGCCTCACCTACATAAAGCTGAGTGACTCAGTCATATAGCCTCACCTACATAAAGCTGAGTGACTCAGTCATATAGCCTCAGCACCTACATAAAGCTGAGTGACTCAGTCATATAGCCTCACCTACATAAAGCTGAGTGACTCAGTCATATAGCCTCACCTACATAAAGCTGAGTGACTCAGTCATATAGCCTCGGCACCTACATAAAGCTGAGTGACTCAGTCATATAGCCTCAGCACCTACATAAAGCTGAGTGACTCAGTCATATAGCCTCACCTACATAAAGCTGAGTGACTCAGTCATATAGCCTCAGCACCTACATAAAGCTGAGTGACTCAGTCATATAGCCTCAGCACCTACATAGAGCTGAGTGACTCAGTCATATAGCCTCAGCACCTACATAAATCTGAGTGACTCAGTCATATAGCCTCACCTACATAAAGCTGAGTGACTGTCATATAGCCTCAGCACCTACATAAAGCTGAGTGACTCAGTCATATAGCCTCACCTACATAAAGCTGAGTGACTCAGTCATGTAGCCTCACCTACATACAGCTGAGTGACTCAGTCATGTAGCCTCACCTACATAAAGCTGAGTGACTCAGTCATATAGCCTCACCTACATAAAGCTGAGTGACTCAGTCATATAGCCTCAGCACCTACATAAAGCTGAGTGACTCAGTCATGTAGCCTCATCACCTACATAAAGCTGAGTGACATAGTCATATAGCCTCACCTACATAAAGCTGAGTGACTCAGTCATATAGCCTCACCTACATAAAGCTGAGTGACTCAGTCATATAGCCTCATCACCTACATAAAGCTGAGTGACTCAGTCATATAGCCTCATCACCTACATAAAGCTGAGTGACTCAGTCATATAGCCTCAGCACCTACATAAAGCTGAGTGACTCAGTCATGTAGCCTCACCTACATAAAGCTGAGTGACTCAGTCATATAGCCTCACCTACATAAAGCTGAGTGACTCAGTCATATAGCCTCATCACCTACATAAAGCTGAGTGACTCAGTCATATAGCCTCATCACCTACATAAAGCTGAGTGACTCAGTCATATAGCCTCGCACCTACATAAAGCTGAGTGACTCAGTCATATAGCCTCAGCACCTACATAAAGCTGAGTGACTCAGTCATATAGCCTCAACACCTACATAAAGCTGAGTGACTCAGTCATATAGCCTCAGCACCTACATAAAGCTGAGTGACTCAGTCATATAGCCTCACCTACATAAAGCTGAGTGACTCAGTCATATAGCCTCACCTACATAAAGCTGAGTGACTCAGTCATATAGCCTCACCTACATAAAGCTGAGTGACTCAGTCATATAGCCTCAGCACCTACATAAAGCTGAGTGACTCAGTCATATAGCCTCAGCACCTACATAAAGCTGAGTGACTCAGTCATATAGCCTCACCTACATAAAGCTGAGTGACTCAGTCATATAGCCTCACCTACATAAAGCTGAGTGACTCAGTCATAGCCTCACCTACATAAAGCTGAGTGACTCAGTCATATAGCCTCACCTACATAAAGCTGAGGGACTCAGTCATTCAATAAATAAATGTTCTGGTTATCCTGACCTGGACACCACCGAGAGCTTTTGTTTTAGTTTTGGTTTATTAGATCAGGATATAACTAGGAATGACCCATATACTGTCCATTAGACTCTATTCATTTATACCAGGTTACCTTCAGACCAGTCCTGTATTAGATCAGGATATAACTAGGAATGACCCATATACTGTCCATTAGACTCTATTCATTTATACCAGGTTACCTTCAGACCAGTCCTGTATTAGATCAGGATATAACTAGGAATGACCCATATACTGTCCATTAGACTCTATTCATTTATACCAGGTTACCTTCAGACCAGTCCTGTATTAGATCAGGATATAACTAGTAATGACCCATATACTGTCCATTAGACTCTATTCATTTATACCAGGTTACCTTCAGACCAGTCCTGTATTAGATCAGGATATAACTAGGAATGACCCATATACTGTCCATTAGACTCTATTCATTTATACCAGGTTACCTTCAGACCAGTCCTGTATTAGATCAGGATATAACTAGTAATGACCCATATACTGTCCATTAGACTCTATTCATTTATACCAGGTTACCTTCAGACCAGTCCTGTATTAGATCAGGATATAACTAGGAATGACCCATATACTGTCCATTAGACTCTATTCATTTATACCAGGTTACCTTCAGACCAGTCCTGTATTAGATCAGGATATAACTAGGAATGACCCATATACTGTCCATTAGACTCTATTCATTTATACCAGGTTACCTTCAGACCAGTCCTGTATTAGATCAGGATATAACTAGGAATGACCCATATACTGTCCACTAGACTCTATTCATTTATACCAGGTTACCTTCAGACCAGTCCTGTATTAGATCAGGATATAACTAGGAATGACCCATATACTGTCCATTAGACTCTATTCATTTATACCAGGTTACCTTCAGACCAGTCCTGTATTAGATCAGGATATAACTAGGAATGACCCATATACTGTCCATTAGACTCTATTCATTTATACCAGGTTACCTTCAGACCAGTCCTGTATTAGATCAGGATATAACTAGGAATGACCCATATACTATATATTAGACATGTTATTCACAGACCTCATGGTTTATTACTATAATACTGATGGGTCTAGTCTATCACCTGGGTAAGAACCTCTCTACCTCTGGTTACATATCACTGGAATATAAACCTTATCTAGTCTATCACCTGGGTAAGAACCTCTCTACCTCTGGTTACATATCACTGGAATATAAACCTTATCTAGTCTATCACCTGGGTAAGAACCTCTCTACCTCTGGTTACATATCACTGGAATATAAACCTTATCTAGTCTATCACCTGGGTAAGAAACTCTCTACCTCTGGTTACATATCACTGGAATATAAACCTTATCTAGTCTATCACCTGGGTAAGAACCTCTCTACCTCTGGTTACATATCACTGGAATATAAACCTTATCTAGTCTATCACCTGGGTAAGAACCTCTCTACCTCTGGTTACATATCACTGGAATATAAACCTTATCTAGTCTATCACCTGGGTAAGAACCTCTCTACCTCTGGTTACATATCACTGGAATATAAACCTTATCTAGTCTATCACCTGGGTAAGAACCTCTCTACCTCTGGTTACATATCACTGGAATATAAACCTTATCTAGTCTATCACCTGGGTAAGAACCTCTCTACCTCTGGTTACATATCACTGGAATATAAACCTTATCTAGTCTATCACCTGGGTAAGAACCTCTCTACCTCTGGTTACATATCACTGGAATATAAACCTTATCTAGTCTATCACCTGGGTAAGAACCTCTCTACCTCTGGTTACATATCACTGGAATATAAACCTTATCTAGTCTATCACCTGGGTAAGAACCTCTCTACCTCTGGTTACATATCACTGGAATATAAACCTTATCTAGTCTATCACCTGGGTAAGAACCTCTCTACCTCTGGTTACATATCACTGGAATATAAACCTTATCTAGTCTATCACCTGGGTAAGAACCTCTCTACCTCTGGTTACATATCACTGGAATATAGACCTTATCTAGTCTATCACCTGGGTAAGAACCTCTCTACCTCTGGTTACATATCACTGGAATATAAACCTTATCTAGTCTATCACCTGGGTAAGAACCTCTCTACCTCTGGTTACATATCACTGGAATATAAACCTTATCTAGTCTATCACCTGGGTAAGAACCTCTCTACCCCTGGTTACATATCACTGGAATATAAACCAGGCTCTGAGGGGTGACCAGTCCTCTACTGACTGTACTGGGTAGAGAGGAACCAGGCTCTGAGGGGTGACCAGTCCTCTACTGGCTAAACTGGGTAGACCAGAGGAACCAGGCTCTGAGGGGTGACCAGTCCTCTACTGGCTGTACTGAGTAGACCAGAGGAACCAGGCTCTGAGGGGTGACCAGTCCTCTACTGGCTATACTGGGTAGACCAGAGGAACCAGGCTCTGGGGGGTGACCAGTCCTCTACTGGCTGTACTGGGTAGAGAGGAACCAGGCTCTGAGGGGTGACCAGTCCTCTACTGGCTATACTGGGTAGACCAGAGGAACCAGGCTCTGGGGGGTGACCAGTCCTCTAGAGAGGAACCAGGCTCTGAGGGGTGACCAGTCCTCTACTGGCTGTACTGGGGAGATAGGAGCCAGGCTCTGAGGGGTGACCAGTCCTCTACTGGCTGTACTGGGGAGACCAGAGGAACCAGGCTCTGAGGGGTGACCAGTCCTCTACTGGCTGTACTGGGTAGACCAGAGGAACCAGGCTCTGGGGGGTGACCAGTACTCTACTGGCTGTACTGGATAGAGAGGAACCAGGCTCTGAGGGGTGACTAGTCCTCTACAGGCTGTACTGGGAAGAGAGGAACCAGGCTCTGAGGGGTGACCAGTCCTCTACTGGCTGTACTGGGTAGACCAGAGGAACCAGGCTGTACTGGGTGGAGAGGAACCAGGCTCTGAGGGGTGACCAGTCCTCTACTGGCTGTACTGGGTAGAGAGGAACCAGGCTCTAAGGAGGGACCAGCAGGGTTTGATAATAACATGATGGTTTTAGGTGTCAACAAATTAACTACACTATATATTAACTACACTATATATTACACTGATTAACTACACTATATATTACACTGATTAACTACACTATACATTACACTGATTAACTACACTATACATTACACTGGTTAACTACACTATATATTACACTGATTAACTACACTATATATTACACTGATTAACTACACTATATATTAACTACACTATATATTACACTGGTTAACTACACTATATATTACACTGATTAACTACACTATATATTACACTGGTTAACTACACTATATATTACACTGGTTAACTACACTATATATGACACTGATTAACTACACTATATATTACACTATATATTACACTATATATTACACTGATTAACTACACTATATATTACACTGATTAACTACACTATATTACACTGGTTAACTACACTATATATGACACTGATTAACTACACTATATATGACACTGATTAACTACACTATATATTACACTGATTAACTACACTATATATTACACTATATATTACACTATATATTACACTGATTAACTACACTATATATTACACTGGTTAGCTACACTATATATTACACTATATATTACACTGATTAACTACACTATATATTACACCGATTAACTACACTATATATTAACTACACTATATATTACACTGGTTAACTACACTATATATTACACTGGTTAACTACACTATATATTACACTGATTAACTACACTATATATTACACTGGTTAACTACACTATATATTACATTGGTTAACTACCCTATATATTACACTGACTAACTACACTATATATTACACTATATATTACACTGATTAACTACACTGTATATTACACTGATTAACTACACTATATTACACTGGTTAACTACACTATATATTACACTGATTAACTACACTATATATTACACTGATTAATTACACTATATATTACACTGATTAACTACACTATATATTACACTGGTTAACTACACTATATATATAAAAGTATGTGGACAACTCTTTAAATTAGTAGATTCTATTTCAGCCACACCTGTTTCTGACAGGTGTATAAAATCAAGCACAAAGCCAGGCAATCTCCATAGACAAACATTGTCAGTAGAATTGCCTTACTGAAGAGCTCAGTGACTTTCAACGTTGCACTGTCTTAGGATGCCACCTTTCCAACAAGTCAGTTCGTCAAGTTTCTGCCCTGCTGGAGCTGCCCCTGTCAACTGTAAGTGCTGTTATTGTGGAGTGGAAACATCTAGGAGCAAAAATGTGTCAGTCGTTTAGTGGTAGGCCACAGAATCTCACAGAATGGGACCGCCAAGTGTTGAAGGGCGTAAAAATCACCTGTCCTCAGTTGCAACACTCACTACAGAGTTCCAAACTGTCTCTGGAAGCAACGTCAACACAATAACTGTTTGTCTGGAGCTTCATGAAATGGGTTTCCATTGCCGAGCAGCCGCACACAAGCCTAAGACCACCATGCTCAATGCCAAGATTCGGGTGGAGTGATGTAAAGCTCACCGCCATTGGACTCTGGACTAGTGGAAATACGTTCTCTGGAGTGATGAATCACGCTTCACCATCTGGCAGTCCGACAGATTAATTTGGGTTTGGCGGATGCTAGGAGAACGCTACCGCCCCAATGCATTGTGCCAACTGTAAAATTTGGTGGAGGATAAATAATGGTCTGGGGCTGTTTCATGTTTTGGGCCCCTTAGTTCCAGAATAAGGAAATATTTGTGGCAACAGTTTGGGAGAGACCCTTTCCTGTTTCTGCATGACAATGCCACTATGCACAAAGTGAGGTCCATACAGAAATGGTTTGTCAAGATTGGTATGGAAGAACTTGACTGGCCTGCACAGAGCCCTGACCTCAACCCCGTCAAACACCTTTGAGATGAATTGGAACACCGACTGCGAGCCAGGCCTAATCGCCCAGCATCGATTGATCAATCAAATTTATTTATATAGCCCTTCTTACATCAGCTGATATCTCAAAGTGCTGTACAGAAACCCAGCCTAAAACCCCAAACAGCAAGCAATGCAGGTGGAGAAGCACGTTGGCTAGGAAAAACTCCCTAGAAAGGCAGAAACCGAGGAAGAGAGAGACCAGTCCTCTACTGGCTGTCCTGAGTAGAGAGGAACCAGGCTCTGAGGGGTGACCAGTCCTCTACTGGCTGTACTGGGTAGACCAGAGGAACCAGGCTCTGAGGGGTGACCAGTCCTCTACTGGCTGTACTGGGTAGAGAGGAACCAGGCTCTGAGGGGTGACCAGTCCTCTACTGGCTGTACTGGGGAGAGAGGAACCAGGCTCTGAGGGGTGACCAGTCCTCTACTGGCTGTACTGGGTAGACCAGAGGAACCATGCTCTGAGGGGTGACCAGTCCTCTACTGGCTGTACTGGGGAGAGAGGAACCAGGCTCTGAGGGGTGACCAGTCCTCTACTGGCTGTACTGGGTAGACCAGAGGAACCAGGCTCTGAGGAGGTACCAGCAGGGTTTGATAATAACACGATGGTTTTAGGTGTCAACATGTCTAATAACTGATTATCTGTTTTTTGCCAACATCCACAGATTCAAATGAGGAAGAACGTTACCTTTGTAAGTAGTTTGTTTGTGTCTGACGTACCTAACTGTCTGTCTGTCTGTCTGTCTGTCTGTGTTCCTGTCTGTGTTACTGTCTGTCTGTCTACCTGTCTGTCTGTCTGTATGTCTATGTACCTGTCTGTCTGTCTGTCTGTCTGTCTGTCTGTCTGTGTTCCTGTCTGTCTGTCTATATACCCCTCTGTCTGTATGTCTATGTACCTGTCTATGTTCTTGTCTGTCTGTCTATGTTCTTGTCTGTCTGTCTATGTTCTTGTCTGTCTGTCTATGTACCTGTCTGTCTGTATATGTACCTGTCTGCCTGTCTATGTACCTGTCTGTCTGTCTATGTACCTGTCTGTCTGTATATGTACCTGTCTGTCTGTCTGTTTATGTACCTGTCTGTCTGTCTATGTTCCTGTCTGTCTGTCTATATACCCCTCTGTCTGTCTGTCTGTCTGTCTGTCTATGTACCTGTCAATGTTCTTGTCTGTCTGTCTATGTACCTGTCTGCCTGTCTATGTACCTGTCTGTCTATGTACCTGTCTGCCTGTCTATGTACCTGTCTGTCTGTCTATGTACCTGTCTGTCTGTCTATGTACCTGTCTGTCTGTCTGTTTATGTACCTGTCTGTCTGTCTTTTTATGTACCTGTCTGTCTGTCTATGTACCTGTCTGTCTATGTACCTGTCTGTCTATGTACCTGTCTGTCTGTCTGTTTATGTACCTGTCTGTCTGTCTATGTACCTGTCTGTCTATGTGTCTGTCTGTCTATGTGTCTGTCTGTCTATGTTCCTGTCTGTCTATGTACCCTTTTCTGTCTGTCTATGTACCTGTCTGTCTGTCTATGTACCCGTCTGTCTGTCTGTCTGTCTATGTACCTGTCTGTCTGTCTGTCTATGTACCAGTCTGTCTGTCTGTCTATGTACCTGTCTGTCTGTCTGTCTATGTACCGGTCTGTCTGTCTGTCTATTTTACCTGTCTGTCTGTCTATGTACCTGTCTGTCTGTCTATGTACCTGTCTGTCTGTCTATGTACCTGTCTGTCTGTCTATGTACCTGTCTGTTTGTCTATATTCCTGTCTGTCTATGTACCTGTCTGTCTGTCTATGTACCTGTCTGTTTGTCTATATTCCTGTCTGTCTATGTTCCTGTCTATGTTCCTGTCTGTCTGTCTGTCTGTCTATGTACCTGTCTGTCTGTTTTGGTGGCAAGATGAGTAAATATATTTCTCCCCTAGATGATCTTCAAAACCTGTCTCGACAGCTGGGTAAGTGTTGTCTCTGTGTTTACTATATTCATGTAGTCTGTCTTCATGTTCTAGTACCCATAATGCATCATGTTTTATCTTCTGTCTACAGAGGAGGTCAGAATAGAGAGGATGTAGTCTGTCTTCATGTTCTAGTACCCATAATGCATCATGTTTTATCTCCTGTCTACAGAGGAGGTCAGAATAGAGAGGATGTAGTCTGTCTTCATGTTCTAGTACCCATAATGCATCATGTTTTATCTTCTCTGTCTTCTGTTTACAGAGGAGGTCAGAATAGAGAGGATGTAGTCTGTCTTCATGTTCTAGTACCCATAATACATCATGTTTTATCTTCTCTGTCTTCTGTTTACAGAGGAGGTCAGAATAGAGAGGATGTAGTCTGTCTTCATGTTCTAGTACCCATAATGCATCCTGTTTTATCTACTGTCTCCAGAGGAGGTCAGAATAGAGAGGATGTAGTCTGTCTTCATGTTCTAGTACCCATAATGCATCATGTTTTATCTACTGTCTACAGAGGAGGTCAGAATAGAGAGGATGTAGTCTGTCTTCATGTTCTAGTACCCATAATACATCATGTTTTATCTTCTGTCTTCTATCTACAGAGAAGGTTATAAAACAGAGGGGTGAGTTTGAAAGTCTGTCTTTCTCCAACTTCATGTTCTAGTACCCATAATGCATCATGTTTTATCTACTGTCTCCAGAGGAGGTCAGAATAGAGAGGATGTAGTCTGTCTTCATGTTCTAGTACCCATAATGCATCATGTTTTATCTACTGTCTACAGAGGAGGTCAGAATAGAGAGGATGTAGTCTGTCTTCATGTTCTAGTACCCATAATGCATCATGTTTTATCTACTGTCTACAGAGGAGGTCAGAATAGAGAGGATGTAGTCTGTCTTCATGTTGTAGTACCCATAATGCATCATGTTTTATCTTCTCTGTCTTCTGTTTACAGAGGAGGTCAGAATAGAGAGGATGTAGTCTGTCTTCATGTTCTAGTACCCATAATACATCATGTTTTATCTTCTCTGTCTTCTGTTTACAGAGGAGGTCAGAATAGAGAGTAAGTTGTGTGTGAAAGTTTGTGTGCTTCCACAACTGCATGTATTTCATTGATTTAAGTGAAAACTATGTTCCTGTCTGTCTATGTTCCTGTCTGTCTGTCTGTCTGTCTGTCTATGTTCCTGTCTGTCTGTCTATGTTCCTGTCTGTCTGTCTGTCTATGTACCTGTCTGTCTGTCTGTGTACCTGTCTGTCTGTCTGTGTACCTGTCTGTCTATGTACCTGTCTGTCTATGTTCCTGTCTGTCTATGTTCCTGTCTGTCTGTCTATGTTCCTGTCTGTCTGTCTGTCTATGTACCTGTCTGTCTGTCTGTGTACCTGTCTGTCTATGTACCTGTCTGTCTATGTTCCTGTCTGTCTGTCTATGTTCCTGTCTGTCTGTCTGTCTATGTACCTGTCTGTCTGTCTATGTACCTGTCTGTCTGTCTGTGTACCTGTCTGTCTATGTACCTGTCTGTCTATGTTCCAGTCTGTCTATGTTCCTGTCTGTCTGTCTATGTTCCTGTCTGTCTGTCTATGTTCCTGTCTGTCTGTCTATGTTCCTGTCTGTCTGTCTGTCTGTATACCTGTCTGTATACCTGTCTGTCTGTCTATGTTCCTGTCTGTCTGTCTATGTACCTGTCTGTCTATGTTCCAGTCTGTCTATATTCCTGTCTGTCTGTCTATATTCCTGTCTGTCTGTCTATGTTCCTGTCTGTCTGTCTATGTTCCTGTCTGTCTGTCTATGTTCCTGTCTGTCTGTCTATGTTCCTGTCTGTCTGTCTATGTTCCTGTCTGTCTGTCTATGTTCCTGTCTGTCTGTCTATGTTCCTGTCTGTCTGTCTGTCTGTCTATGTACCTGTCTGTCTGTCTGTGTACCTGTCTGTCTATGTACCTGTCTGTCTGTCTGTGTACCTGTCTGTCTATGTTCCTGTCTGTCTGTCTATGTTCCTGTCTGTCTGTCTGTCTATGTACCTGTCTGTCTGTCTGTCTATGTACCTGTCTGTCTGTCTGTGTACCTGTCTGTCTATGTACCTGTCTGTCTATGTTCCAGTCTGTCTATATTCCTGTCTGTCTGTCTATGTTCCTGTCTGTCTGTCTATGTACCTGTCTGTCTGTCTGTCTATGTACCTGTCTGTCTGTCTATGTACCTGTCTGTCTATGTACCTGTCTGTCTATGTTTCTGTCTGTCTATGTTTCTGTCTGTCTATGTTTCTGTCTGTCTGTCTATGTACCTGTCTGTCTGTCTATGTTCCAGTCTGTCTATATTCCTGTCTGTCTGTCTATGTTCCTGTCTGTCTGTCTATGTTCCTGTCTGTCTGTCTATGTTCCTGTCTGTCTGTCTATGTTCCTGTCTGTCTGTCTGTCTATGTTCCTGTCTGTCTGTCTATGTTCCTGTCTGTCTATGTTCCTGTCTGTCTGTCTATGTTCCTGTCTGTCTGTCTATGTTCCTGTCTGTCTGTCTATGTATCTGTCTGTCTATGTATCTGTCTGTCTATTTTACCTGTCTGTCTATTTTACATGTCTGTCTGTCTATGTTCCTGTCTGTCTGTCTATGTACCTGTCTGTCTGTCTGTCTATGTACCTGTCTGTCTATATTCCTGTCTGTCTATGTACCTGTCTGTCTGTCTATGTACCTGTCTGTCTGTCTATGTACCTGTCTGTCTGTCTATGTATCTGTCTGTCTATGTATCTGTCTGTCTATTTTACCTGTCTGTCTATTTTACATGTCTGTCTGTCTATGTTCCTGTCTGTCTGTCTATGTACCTGTCTGTCTGTCTGTCTATGTACCTGTCTGTCTATATTCCTGTCTGTCTATGTACCTGTCTGTCTGTCTATGTACCTGTCTGTCTGTCTATGTACCTGTCTGTCTGTCTATGTACCTGTCTGTCTATGTACCTGTCTGTCTATGTTTCTGTCTGTCTATGTTTCTGTCTGTCTATGTTTCTGTCTGTCTATGTTTCTGTCTGTCTATGTTTCTGTCTATGTGTCTGTCTGTCTATGTACCTGTCTGTCTGTCTATGTACCTGTCTGTCTGTTTGTGTGGCAAGATGAGTAAATATATTTCTCCCCTAGATGATCTTCAAAACCTGACTGGACAGCTGGGTAAGTGTTGTCTCTGTGTTTACTATATTCATGTAGTCTGTCTTCATGTTCTAGTACCCATAATGCATCATGTTTTATCTACTGTCTACAGAGGAGGTCAGAATAGAGAGGATGTAGTCTGTCTTCATGTTCTAGTACCCATAATGCATGATGTTTTATCTACTGTCTACAGAGGAGGTCAGAATAGAGAGGATGTAGTCTGTCTTCATGTTCTAGTACCCATAATACATCATGTTTTGTCTACTGTCTACAGAGGAGGTCAGAATAGAGAGGATGTAGTCTGTCTTCATGTTCTAGTACCCATAATGCATAATGTTTTATCTTCTGTCTACAGAGAAGCTCAGAAAAGACAACGGTAAGTTGTATTTAAGTGAAAACACATGCCTTAAAAAATATTTACGCTATATATTACAATGGTTAACTACACTTATGCTCCATCATTCATAACAAACACAACATGCTGCGTCATTCATAGCAAACAGAACATGTCATATCATTCATAACAACCACAAAGTCCTAAAATCATTCATAACAGACACAACATGCTACATCGACATAACACAACATGATTTAAGTGAAAACGCTTACCTAAAAAAAATATGTACACTATATATTACACTGATTAACTACACTATATATTACACTGATTAACTACACTATATATTACACTGATTAACTACACTATATATTACACTGATTAACTACACTATATATTACACTGATTAACTACACTATATATTACACTGATTAACTACACTATATATTACACTGATTAACTACACTATATATTACACTGATTAACTACACTAAATATTACACTGGTTAACTACACTATATATTACACTGGTTAACTACACTATATATTACACTGATTAACTACACTATATATTACACTGATTAACTACACTATATACTACACTATATATTACACTGGTTAACTACCCTATATATTACACTATATATTACACTGATTAACTACACTATATATTACACTGGTAAACTACACTATATATTACACTGGTTAACTACACTATATATTACACTGGTTAACTACACTATATATTACACTGATTAACTACACTATATATTACACTGATTAACTACACTATATATTACACTGGTTAACTACACTATATATTACACTGGTTAACTACACTATATATTACACTGGTTAACTACACTATATATTACACTGGTAAACTACACTATATATTACACTGATTAACTACACTATATATTACACTGATTAACTACACTATATATTACACTGATTAACTACACTATATATTACACTGATTAACTACACTATATATTACACTGGTTAACTACACTATACATTACACTGGTTAACTACACTATACATTACACTGGTTAATGACACTATATATTACACTATATGTTACACTGGTTAACTACACTATATATTACACTGGTTAACTACACTATATATTACACTATATATTATACTGGTTAACTACACTATATATTACACTATATATTATACTGGTTAACTACACTATATATTACACTGGTTAACTACACTATATATTACACTGGTTAACTACACTATATATTACACTATATATTATACTGGTTAACTACACTATATATTACACTATATATTATACTGGTTAACTACACTATATATTACACTATATATTATACTGGTTAACTACACTATATATTACACTATATATTATACTGGTTAACTACACTATATATTACACTATATATTATACTGGTTAACTACACTATATATTATACTGATTAACTACACTATATATTACACTGATTAACTACACTATATATTACACTATATATTATACTGATTAACTACACTATATATTACACTGATTATATTTCAGCCACACCCGTTGCTGACAGGTGTATAAAATCAAGCACACCGCCATGCAATCTCCATAGACAAACACCGTCAGTAGAATCGCCTTACTGAAGAGCTCAGTGACTTTCAACATGGCCCTGTCATAGGATGCCACCTTTCCATCAAGTCAGTTCGTCAGGTTTCTGCCCTGCTAGAGCTAACCCGGTCAAGTGTAAGTGCTGTTATTGTGGAGTGGAAACATCTAGGAGCAAAAATGTGTCAGTCGTTTAGTGGTAGGCCACAGAATCTCACAGAATGGGACCGCCAAGTGTTGAAGGGCGTAAAAATCACCTGTCCTCGGTTGCAACACTCACTACAGAGTTCCAAACTGCCTCTGGATGCAACATCAACACAAGAACTGTTTGTCTGAAGCTTCATGAAATGGGTTTCCGTGGCCGAGCAGCTGCACACAAGCCTAAGACCACCATGCTCAATGCCAAGCATCGGGCGGAGTGGTGTAAAGCTCACCGCCATTGGACTCTGGACTAGTGGAAATACGTTCTCAGGAATGATGAATCACACTTCACCATCTGGCAGTCCGACAGATTAATCTGGGTTTGGCGGATGCCAGGAGAACGCTACCGCCCCAATGCATAGTGCCAACTGTAAAGTTTGGTGGAGGAGGAATACTGTTCTGGGGCTGTTTTTCATGGTTCGGGCCCCTTAGTCCCAGTGAAGGGAAATCTTAACATTACAGCATTCAATGACATTCTAGACGATTCTGTGCTTCCAGGTTTATGGCAACAGTTTGGGGAAGGCCCTTTCCTGTTTCAATATGACAATGCCCCCGTGCACAAAGCGAGGTCCATATAGAAATGGTTTGTTGAGCTCGGTGTGGAAGAACTTGACTGGCCTGAACAGAGCCCTGACCTCAACCTCATCAAACACATTTGGTATGAATTGGAACGCCGACTGCGAGCCAGGCCTAATCGCCCGGCATCAATCCATCAATCAAATGTATTTATAAAGCCCTTTTTACATCAGCTGATGTCACAAAGTGCTGTACAGAAACCCAGCCTAAAACCCCCAAACAGCAAGCAATGCAGATGTAGAAGCACGATGGCTAGGAAAAACTCCCTAGAAAGGCCAGAACCTAGGAAGAAACCTAGAGAGGAACCAGGCTATGAGGGGTGGCCAGTCCTCTTCTGGCTGTACTGGGAAGAGAGGAACCAGGCTCTGAGGGGTGACCAGTCCTCTACTGGCTGTACTGGGTAGACCAGAGGAACCAGGCTCTGAGGGGTGACCAGTCCTCTACTGGCTGTACTGGGTAGACCAGAGGAACCAGGCTCTGAGGGGGGGACCAGTCCTCTACTGGCTGTACTGGGTAGAGAGGAACCAGGCTCTGAGGGGTGGCCAGTCCTCTACTGGCTGTACTGGGTTGACCAGAGGAACCAGGCTCTGAGTGGTGGCCTGTTTGACTCACGTTGGCCACGGTGAAGGAGAGTCCAAAGGTTTTGGTAGCGGGCCGTGTCGGTGGCATTGTATTGTCCTCAAAGCGAGCAAAGAAGTTGTGTTAATTTGTCTGGCAGCAAGACGCCGGCTGGCTTTCTGTTTGTAATCCGTGATTGACTGTAGACCCTGCCACGTACCTCTTGTGTCTGAGCCATTGAAATACGACTCTAATTTGTCTCTATACTGACGCTCAGCACAACCAGGTGGACTGGGGACAGCAAGGAGTCATCAGGCCAGATAGTCCTGAGGCATGGTCCTAGGGCTCAGGTCCTCTGAGAGAAGAGAGAGGGAGACCTCACTAATGCTCTTGTGGCTGAATGGAGTCCCCACAGCAATGTTCCATCATCTAGTGGAAAGCCTTCCCAGAATAGTGGAGGCTGTTATAGCAGCAAAGGGGGACCAACTCCATATTAATGCCCATGATTTTGTAATGAGATGTTCAATGAGCAGGTGTCCACATACTTTTGGTCATGTAGTGTATCTACCTACTGTTAGATAATAGCAGGTGTCCACATACTTTTGTTCATATAGTGTATAAATCTCATGATTCAATGATTATTTAATTATCACTATCTCACTGTCTTTATTTAATTCTTACACCAGATGAACTCAAAGAAGAACTGAGTAAGTAGTGTGTGTCTTTGTTCACGTGTGTCTGTCATGTTAAGATAACTCACTAACATGTGTTTCTGACTATCTGTTCTTGTTCTGAAGAGACCATCTAAACCATCCAACATCTATCTGTTATATACAATTGATGGTCAGTTTATTGCAGTGCCTTGCGAAAGTATTCGGCCCCCTTGAACTTTGCGATCTTTTGCCACATTTCAGGCTTCAAACATAAAGATATAAAACTGTATTTTTTTGTGAAGAATCAACAACAAGTGGGACACAATCATGAAGTGGAACGATATTTCAAACTTTTTAACAAATCAAAAACTGAAAAATTGGGCAGGCAAAATTATTCAGCCCCTTTACTTTCAGTGCAGCAAACTCTCTCCAGAAGTTCAGTGAAGATCTCTGAATGATCCAATGTTGACCTAAATGACTAATGATGAAAAATACAATCCACCTGGGTGTAATCAAGTCTCCGTATAAATGCACCTGCACTGTGATAGTCTCAGAGGTCCGTTAAAAGCGCAGAGAGCATCATGAAGAACAAGGAACACACCAGGCAGGTCCGAGATACTGTTGTGAAGAAGTTTAAAGCTGGATTTTGATACAAAAAGATTTCCCAAGCTTTAAACATCCCAAGGAGCACTGTGCAAGCGATAATATTGAAATGGAAGGAGTATCAGACCACTGCAAATCTACCAAGACCTGGCCGTCCCTCTAAACTTTCAGCTCATACAAGGAGAAGACTGATCAGAGATGCAGCCAAGAGGCCCATGATCACTCTGGATGAACTGCAGAGATCTACAGCTGAGGTGGGAGACTCTGTCCATAGGACAACAATCAGTCGTATATTGCACAAATCTGGCCTTTATGGAAGAGTGGCAAGAAGAAAGCCATTTCTTAAAGATATCCATAAAAAGTGTTGTTTAAAGTTTGCCACAAGACACCTGGGAGACACACCAAACATGTGGAAGAAGGTGCTCTGGTCAGATGAAACCAAAATTGAACTTTTTGGCAACAATGCAAAACGTTATGTTTGGCGTAAAAGCAACACAGCTCATCACCAATCCCCACTGTCAAACATGGTGGTGGCAGCATCATGTTTTGGGCCTGCTTTTCTTCAGCAGGGACAGGGAAGATGGTTAAAATTGATGGGAAGATGGATGGAGCCAAATACAGGACCATTCTGGAAGAAAACCTGATGGAGTCTGCAAAAGACCTGAGACTGGGACGGAGATTTGTCTTCCAACAAGACAATGATCCAAAACATAAAGCAAAATCTACAATGGAATGGTTCAAAAATAAACATATCCAGGTGTTAGAATGGCCAAGTCAAAGTCCAGACCTGAATCCAATCGAGAATCTGTGGAAAGAACTGAAAACTGCTGTTCACAAATGCTCTCCATCCAACCTCACTGAGCTCGAGCTGTTTTGCAAGGAGGAATGGGAAAAAATTTCAGTCTCTCGATGTGCAAAACTGATAGAGACATACCCCAAGTGACTTACAGCTGTAATCGCAGCAAAAGGTGGCGCTACAAAGTATTAACTTAAGGGGGCTGAATAATTTTATTATATTATATCTCTCTCTGTCTGGTCAGTTTATTATCTCTCTCTGTCTGGTCAGTTTATTATCTCTCTCTGTCTGGTCAGTTTATTATATCTCTCTGTCTGGTCAGTTTATTATATCTCTGTCTCTCTCTCTCTCTCTGTCTGGTCAGTTTATTATATCTCTCTGTCTGGTCAGTTTATTATCTCTCTCTGTCTGGTCAGTTTATTATCTCTCTGTCTGGTCAGTTTATTATATCTCTCTGTCTGGTCAGTTTATATCTCTCTGTCTGGTCAGTTTATTATATCTCTCTGTCTGGTCACTTCATTATATATCTCTGTCTGGTCAGTTTATTATCTCTCTCTCTCTCTCTGTCTATTCAGTTTATTATATCTCTCTGTCTCTCTCTGTCTGGTCAGTTTATTATCTCTCTGTCTGGTCAGTTTATTATATCTCTCTCTCTGTCTGGTCAGTTTATTATCTCTCTCTCTCTCTGTCTGGTCAGTTTATTATCTCTCTCTCTCTCTGTCTGGTCAGTTTATTATATCTCTCTGTCTGGTCAGTTTATTCTGATGCTGTTCCTTTCTATCTTTAATAGAGTCTGAGAGGATTGAAGGGATGGAGATGAAGTCTTTACCTGGTTCAGGGTCTTTACCTGAGAAGAGGCCTTTACTGGCTGCTGGACCACAGAATGATGATCTGGATGAGATGGAGAGGGGAGGAAGAGTTACTATAGACAATAACTAAGTCGCTCTGGATAAGAGCGTCTGCTAAATGACTTAAATGTAATGTAAATGTAACTCTATGCTATAGGGTTACTATAGAGAGACTATAACTCTATGCTATAGGGTTACTATAGAGAGACTATAACTATATGCTATAGGGTTACTATAGAGAGACTATAACTATATGTTATAGGGTTACTATAGAGAGACTATAACTATATGTTATAGGGTTACTATAGAGAGACTATAACTATATGCTATAGGGTTACTATAGAGAGACTATAACTATAGAGCTGAGTTACTATAGAGAGACTATAACTATAGAGCTGAGTTACTATAGAGAGACTATAACTATATGCTATAGGGTTACTATAGAGAGACTATAACTATATGCTATAGGGTTACTATAGAGAGACTATAACTATATGCTATAGGGTTACTATAGAGAGACTATAACTATAGAGCTGAGTTACTATAGAGAGACTATAACTATAGAGCTGAGTTACTATAGAGAGACTATAACTATAGAGCTGAGTTACTATAGAGGGACAATAACTCTATGCTATAGGGTTACTATAGAGAGACTATAACTATAGAGCTGAGTTACTATAGAGAGACTATAACTTTCTATAGAGACCTGTCCCACCTAACAAAGCTGAGTTTCTGAGTATATAACTGAGTGATATGAATCTTGGTAAGACAAAGTCATCTGATAAACGTGTCAGTCAGTTCTCTATAATCCACTTTCAGTAGTTCTTTACTTTTTGAAGTTTCACCTCCCATGTCTGTTATGGGTTTATATCCATTTCCTGGTTATTCTATATATGTTTTCCCCATAAACAATGTCTTTCTCATCCCCCTCAGGAACTGATAGAGTTGAATTGAATGGAATGATGGACTAATGTCTCCTGGTAGGATCTGTTACAGACTCTCTTATGTCCAGTACCTGATCATCAGGTATATCAACCAGACTAATGTCTCCTGTTACAGACTCTCTTATGTCCAGTACCTGATCATCAGGTATATCAACCAGACTAATGTCTCCTGGTACAGACTCTCTTATGTCCAGTACCTGATCATCAGGTATATCAACCAGACCACAGGACTAATGTCTCCTGGTACAGACTCTCTTATGTCCAGTACCTGATCATCAGGTATATCAACCAGACCACAGGACTAATGTCTCCTGTTACAGACTCTCTTATGTCCAGTACCTGATCATCAGGTATATCAACCAGACCACAGGACTAATGTCTCCTGTTACAGACTCTCTTATGTCCCAGTACCTGATCATCAGGTATATCAACCAGACCACAGGACTAATGTCTCCTGTTACAGACTCTCTTATGTCCAGTACCTGATCATCAGGTATATCAACCAGACTACAGGACTAATGTCTCCTGTTACAGACTCTCTTATGTCCAGTACCTGATCATCAGGTATATCAACCAGACCACAGGACTAATGTCTCCTGTTACAGACTCTCTTATGTCCAGTACCTGATCATCAGGTATATCAACCAGACCACAGGACTAATGTCTCCTGTTACAGACTCTCTTATGTCCAGTACCTGATCATCAGGTATATCAACCAGACCACAGGACTAATGTCTCCTGGTACAGACTCTCTTATGTCCAGTACCTGATCATCAGGTATATCAACCAGACCACAGGACTAATGTCTCCTGGTACAGACTCTCTTATGTCCAGTACCTGATCATCAGGTACATCAACCAGACTAATGTCTCCTGGTACAGACTCTCTTATGTCCAGTACCTGATCATCAGGTATATCAACCAGACCACAGGACTAATGTCTCCTGGTACAGACTCTCTTATGTCCAGTACCTGATCATCAGGTATATCAACCAGACCACAGGACTAATGTCTCCTGGTACAGACTCTCTTATGTCCAGTACCTGATCATCAGGTATATCAACCAGACCACAGGACTAATGTCTCCTGGTACAGACTCTCTTATGTCCAGTACCTGATCATCAGGTATATCAACCAGACCACAGGACTAATGTCTCCTGGTACAGACTCTCTTATGTCCAGTACCTGATCATCAGGTATATCAACCAGACTAATGTCTCCTGGTACAGACTCTCTTATGTCCAGTACCTGATCATCAGGTATATCAACCAGACCACAGGACTAATGTCTCCTGGTACAGACTCTCTTATGTCCAGTACCTGATCATCAGGTACATCAACCAGACCACAGGACTAATGTCTCCTGGTACAGACTCTCTTATGTCCAGTACCTGATCATCAGGTACATCAACCAGACCACAGGACTAATGTCTCCTGGTACAGACTCTCTTATGTCCAGTACCTGATCATCAGGTATATCAACCAGACCACAGGACTAATGTCTCCTGGTACAGACTCTCTTATGTCCAGTACCTGATCATCAGGTATATCAACCAGACCACAGGACTAATGTCTCCTGGTAGAATTTGTTGAAATGTTTATATTTCTATTGTAGCTTCAACCTGTCAGCTTCTATTGTAGCTTCAACCTGTCAGCTTCTATTGTAGCTTCAACCTGTCAGCTTCTATTGTAGCTTCAACCTGTCAGCTTCTATTGTAGCTTCAACCTGTCAAGTTCAACCTGCTTCTGTGAACAAGACTGATAAAACCATTTGTTGAAATGTTTATATTTCTATTGCAGCTTCAACCTGTCAGCTTCTATTGTAGCTTCAACCTCTCAGCTTCTATTGTAGCTTCAACCTGTCAAGTTCAACCTGCTTCTGTGAACAAGACTGATAAAACCATTTATTGAAATGTTTATATTTTAGCTTCATGTCAATGTGCCAGTTTTTTATTTGACTTTAAGTGTTAAATTTTGCTCTACTTTTTTATTGTCACCTTGATTATATACAGAAGGGTCAAATTATTGACATCCTTGCTGAGGATCATGACTATATTAAATAAATAAAGTACTGACCTATTGTATGCTCAAAATACATTGTAAATTATATTATTTTAAAATAATATAATTGCTCAGAGAAATATGTTTGTGTAATGTATTTTTGTTGTAAAAGGTTAGGGGTCAAAATGATTGACAGCCAAAATCTACAGGAGTGTGATGATGTCATTGCTATGAATATAGAACCAGATACTGACCTTGTGACTAGTTTATTACTCTTTAGGGGGGTCAATCATTTAGAAAATAAATACTACTTGTTAAACTAAATATTTTAATCAGATCAATCGTATTAGTATAAAATAATATAATTGACATGTTGTTGAGCAGATGATAGAGCTCAGTATTTAAATTATTTATCTATAATTCCAGACCCACTGTATATTATATATTGATCATGTTTATACAGTCATTATTATCTTTATCAAGGGTGTCTATAATTCCAGACCCACTGTATATTATATATTGATCATGTATATACAGTCATTATTATCTTTATCAAGGGTGTCTATAATTCCAGACCCACTGTATATTATATATTGATGTATTTTATACAGTCATTAACTTTATCAAGGGTGTCTATAATTCCAGACCCACTGTATATTATATATTGATGTATTTTATACATTCATTATTATCTTTATCAAGGGTGTCTATAATTCCAGACCCACTGTATATTATATATTGATCATGTTTATACAGTCATTATTATCTTTATCAAGGGTGTCTATAATTCCAGACCCACTGTATATTATATATTGATCATGTTTATACAGTTGAATGGTATTTTCCATGTATTGATGATTTATTGTTTTAATAAACTATGACATCATTGTGTCAGAACGTGACTCCAGTGTGATATTTAACATTATTGAATGTTACGAGGTAGTGTCACTGTTTCCTTGGTGACCTGTGTTGTGGAAATATAAAATAAATAATATAAATATATAATATAAATAAATATAATACGAACCCAGTCTTCACTTAGTCTTTCATACATCAATTGTCTTAAATAATTTATTTATTACTAAGTAATTCAAAGAAATGCATAAACAAACAGACAAAGTAAATATAGTTACAAGAAATGATAGGAGGCTTGGCGGCTTGTTAGACAAAAGGGGTCAACTAAGAAGTCACTACAGAGTTAATAATTCTAACAACTGAAATGCTAATCCTTTGCACATGAACGCTCACTCATTCGGGAACAATTTCAATCAATATATTTATTTACGCTCAGTGTGTCGTCTTGATCGCTTTTGAAAAGTTAGTTTCTGTTGGAGAGTTTCCGTCCTCTCTCTCTCTCTCTCTCTCTCTCTCTCTCTCTCTCTGTCGTGGTTAGAGTGGATAGTTCAGAGTGACATTCATTCGTGTTGTTGTAGAATGGATGTTTGTCGTTCTTCACGTTCAATGATACCGAATTCCTAGCTGCAGACTAGTAATTAACATCAAAGACTTAAAGACTTTATTGAATTGAAGACTCTAGACCCACTCCAATTTGCTTCCCGCCCTAATAGGTCCACAGACGACGCAATCTCAACCACACTGCCCTAACCCATCTGGACAAGAGGAATACCTATGTGAGAATGCTGTTCATCGACTACAGCTCAGCATTTAACACCATAGTACCCTCCAAACTCGTCATCAAGCTCGAGACCCAGTTGGTGAGGGTAGGTAACAACATCTGGGGCCCCACAAGGGTGTGTTCTGAGCCCTCTCCTGTACTCCCTGTTCACCCATGACTGCGTGGCCATGCACACCTCCAACTCAATCATCAAGTTTGCGGACGACACAACAGTGGTAGGCTTGATTCCCAACAACGACAAGACGGCCTACAGTGAGGAGGTGAGGGCCCTCGGAGTGTGGTGTCAGGAAAATAACCTCACACTCAACGTCAACAAAACTAAGGAGATGATTGTGGACTTCAGGAACAGCAGAGGGAGCACCCCCCTATCCACATCAATGGGACAGTAGTGGAGAGATGCACAATCAAGAGCATCCTGGCGGGCTGTATCACCACCTGGTACGGCAACTGCTCTGCCCACAACCGTAAGGCTCTCCAGAGGGTAGTGAGGTCTGCACAACGCATCACCGGGGGCAAACTACCTGCCCTCCAGGACACCTACACCACCCGATGTCACAGGAAGGCCATAAAGATCATCAAGGACAACAACCACCCGAGCCACTGCCTGTTCACCTCGCTATCATCCAGAAGGCGAGGTCAGTACAGGTGCATCAAAGCTGGGACCGAGAGACTGAAAAACAGCTTCTATCTCAAGGCCATCAGACTGTTAAAGAGCAACCACTAACATTGAGTGGCTGCTGCCAACACACTAACTCAATTCCAGCCACTTTAATAATGGGTATTGATGGAAATTGATGTAAAATATATCACTAGCCACTTTAAACAATCCTACTTAAAATAACGTTTACATACCCTACATTACTCATCTCTTATGTATATACTGTACTCGATATCATCTCATGCATCTTTATGTAATACATGCATCACTAGCCACTTTAAACTATGCCACTTTGTTTACATACCCTACATTACTCATCTCATATGTATATACTGTACTCTATATCATCTACTGCATCTTGCCTATGCCGTTCTGTACCCTCACTCATTCATATGTCTTTATGTACATATTCTTTATCCCTTTACACTTGTGTGTATAAGGTAGTAGTTGTGGAATTGTTAGTTAGATTACTTGTTGGTTATTACTGCATTGTCGGAACTAGAAGCACAAGCATTTCGCTACACTCGCATTAACATCTGCTAACCATGTGTATGTGACCATTAACATCTGCTAACCATGTGTATGTGACCATCTGCTAACCATGTGTATGTGACCATTAACATCTGCTAACCATGAGACCATTAACATCTGCTAACCATGTGTATGTGACCATCTGCTAACCATGTGTATGTGACATTTACATTACATTTAAGTCATTTAGCAGACGCTCTTATCCAGAGCGACTTACAAATTGGTGAATTCACCTTCTGACATCCAGTGGAAAAGCCACTTTACAATAGTGCATCTAAATCATTAAGGGGGAGGGGGGGTGAGAAGGATTACTTATCCTATCCTAGGTATTCCTTGAAGAGGTGGGGTTTCAGGTGTCTCCGGAAGGTGGTGATTGACTCCGCTGTCCTGGCGTCGTGAGGGAGTTTGTTCCACCATTGGGGGGCCAGAGCAGCGAACAGTTTTGACTGGGCTGAGCGGGAACTGTACTTCCTCAGTGGTAGGGAGGCGAGCAGGCCAGAGGTGGATGAACGCAGTGCCCTTGCTTGGGTGTAGGGCCTGATCAGAGCCTGGAGGTACTGCGGTGCCGTTCCCCTCACAGCTCCGTAGGCAAGCACCATGGTCTTGTAGCGGATGCGAGCTTCAACTGGAAGCCAGTGGAGAGAGCGGAGGAGCGGGGTGACGTGAGAGAACTTGGGAAGGTTGAACACCAGACGGGCTGCGGCGTTCTGGATGAGTTGTAGGGGTTTAATGGCACAGGCAGGGAGCCCAGCCAACAGCGAGTTGCAGTAATCCAGATAGGAGATGACAAGTGCCTGGATTAGGACCTGCGCCGCTTCCTGTGTGAGGCAGGGTCGTACTCTGCGGATGTTGTAGAGCATGAACCTACAGGAACAGGCCACCGCCATGATGTTGGTTGAGAACGACAGGGTGTTGTCCAGGATCACGCCAAGGTTCTTAGCGCTCTGGGAGGAGGACACAATGGAGTTGTCAACCGTGATGGCGAGATCATGGAACGGGCAGTCCTTCCCCGGGAGGAAGAGCAGCTCCGTCTTGCCGAGGTTCAGCTTGAGGTGGTGATCCGTCATCCACACTGATATGTCTGCCAGACATGCAGAGATGCGATTCGCCACCTGGTCATCAGAAGGGGGAAAGGGAAGATTAATTGTGTGTCGTCTGCATAGCAATGATAGGAGAGACCATGTGAGGTTATGACAGAGCCAAGTGACTTGGTGTATAGCGAGAATAGGAGAGGGCCTAGAACAGAGCCCTGGGGGACACCAGTGGTGAGAGCGCGTGGCGAGGAGACAGATTCTCGCCACGCCACCTGGTAGGAGCGACCTGTCAGGTAGGACGCAATCAAGCGTGGGCCGCGCCGGAGATGCCCAACTCGGAGAGGGTGGAGAGGAGGATCTGATGGTTCACAGTATCGAAGGCAGCCGATAGGTCTAGAAGGATGAGAGCAGAGGAGAGAGAGTTAGCTTTAGCAGTGCGGAGCGCCTCCGTGATACAGAGAAGAGCAGTCTCAGTTGAATGACTAGTCTTGAAACCTGACTAATTTGGATCAAGAAGGTCATTCTGAGAGAGATAGCGGGAGAGCTGGCCAAGGACGGCACGTTCAAGAGTTTTGGAGAGAAAAGAAAGAAGGGATACTGGTCTGTAGTTGTTGACATCGGAGGGATCGAGTGTAGGTTTTTTCAGAAGGGGTGCAACTCTCGCTCTCTTGAAGACGGAAGGGACGTAGCCAGCGGTCAGGGATGAGTTGATGAGCGAGGTGAGGTAAGGGAGAAGGTCTCCGGAAATGGTCTGGAGAAGAGAGGAGGGGATAGGGTCAAGCGGGCAGGTTGTTGGGCGGCCGGCCGTCACAAGAAGCGAGATTTCATCTGGAGAGAGAGGGGAGAAAGAGGTCAGAGCACAGGGTAGGGCAGTGTGAGCAGAACCAGCGGTGTCGTTTGACTTAGCAAACGAGGATCGGATGTCGTCGACCTTCTTTTCAAAATGGTTGACGTGAAGTCATCTGCAGAGAGGGAGGGGGGAGGGGGAGGAGGATTCAGGAGGGAGGAGAAGGTGGCAAAGAGCTTCCTAGGGTTAGAGGCAGATGCTTTGAATTTAGAGTGGTAGAAAGTGGCTTTAGCAGCAGAGACAGAGGAGGAAAATGTAGAGAGGAGGGAGTGAAAGGATGCCAGGTCCGCAGGGAGGCGAGTTCTCCTCCATTTCCGCTCGGCTGCCCGGAGCTCTGTTCTGTGAGCTCGCAATGAGTCGTCGAGCCACGGAGCGGGAGGGGAGGACCGATCCGGCCTGGAGGATAGGGGACATAGAGAGTCAAAGGATGCAGAAAGGGAAGAGAGGAGGGTTGAGGAGGCAGAATCAGGAGATAGGTTGTAGAAGGTATGAGCAGAGGGAAGAGATGATAGGATGGAAGAGGAGAGAGTAGCGGGGGAGAGAGAGCGAAGGTTGGGACGGCGCGATACCATCCGAGTAGGGGCAGTGTGGGAAGTGTTGGATGAGAGCGAGAGGGAAAAGGATACAAGGTAGTGGTCGGAGACTTGGAGGGGAGTTGCAATGAGGTTAGTGGAAGAACAGCATCTAGTAAAGATGAGGTCGAGCGTATTGCCTGCCTTGTGAGTAGGGGGGGAAGGTGAGAGGGTGAGGTCAAAAGAGGAGAGGAGTGGAAAGAAGGAGGCAGAGAGGAATGAGTCAAAGGTAGACGTGGGGAGGTTAAAGTCGCCCAGGACTGTGAGAGGTGAGCCGTCCTCAGGAAAGGAGCTTATCAAGGCATCAAGCTCATTGATGAACTCTCCGAGGGAACCATGTGTATGTGACCATTAACATCTGCTAACCATGTGTATGTGACCATTAACATCTGTTAACCATGTGACCATTAACATCTGCTAACCATGTGTATGTGACCATTAACATCTGCTAACCATGTGTATGTGACCATTAACATCTGCTAACCATGTGTATGTAACCAATAACATTTGATTTGATCTTCCAAGCGTAGCTGTATTGTGGGTAACAGGCCACCCATATCATGATGCAATACTTTGCTGTCTTGCTCGTCATATACTGCCAAAAAGATAAAGTTCTGTGAGGTGGAAGAAATTCCTTTGTTCTCTATGAAAATGTACCGTCCTCTTATACTGTGTGGCCATGGGTCTCCTCAGGAATTTATGACCTCTCTCTCGCAGCAGCCTAGTTGTAGGGGGCTGGTATATATATATATCTCAATAGGGCAACGACAGGAGTCACAATGTATTCCATTATGCTCCTCCCCCCCAAGGCCCGTTCTGTACCTCCTTCCCCCCCAAGGCCCGTTCTGTACCCCCCCCCCAGGCCCGTTCTGTACCTCCTCCCCCCAAGGCCCATTCTGTACCACCTCCCCCCAAGGCCCGTTCTGTACCTCCTCCCCTCCAAGGCCCGTTCTGTACCTCCTCCCCCCCAAGGCCCATTCTGTACCTCTTCCCCCAAGGCCCGTTCTGTACCTCCTCCCCCCCAAGTCCCGTTCTGTACCTCCTCCCCCCCAAGGCCCGTTCTGTACCTCCTCCCCCCCCAAGGCCCGTTCTGTACCTCCTCCACCCCCAAGGCCCGTTCTGTACCTCCTCCCCCCCAAGGCCCGTTCTGTACCTCCTCCACCCCAAGGCCCGTTCTGTACCTCCTCCCCCCCAAGTCCCGTTCTGTACCTCCTTCACCCCAAGGCCTGTTCTGTAACTCCTCCACCCCCAAGGCCCGTTCTGTACCTCCTCCACCCTGCCCAAGGCCCGTTCTGTACCTCCTCCCCCCCAAGGCCCGTTCTGTACCTCCTCCACCCCCAAGGCCCGTTCTGTACCTCCTCCACCCTGCCCAAGACCCGTTCTGTACCTCCTCCACCCCAAGGCCTGTTCTGTACCTCCTCCACCCCCAAGGCCCGCTCTGTACCTCCTCCACCCTGCCCAAGGCCCGTTCTGTACCTCCTCCCCCCAAGGCCCGTTCTGTACCTCCTCCCCCCAAGGCCCGTTCTGTACCTCCTCCACCCCAAGGCCCGTTCTGTACCTCCTCCCCCCCAAGGCCTGTTCTGTACCTCCTCCACCCCAAGGCCCGTTCTGTACCTCCTCCCCACCCGAGGCCCGTTCTGTACCTCTTCTGCCTCAATGAGCTGAGTTTGTCCTTTGGCCTGGAATTTCATTCAGACTCTTACTGTCATTCTATATTTAATTTATCTTTGTTACATAGTTTAGTTTCTTCTTCTTTTTGTTTAGTTTAGTGACCTGATTTCTCAATTTACTGTATGTTTTCCAGTCTGCTGTGTTGGTTGACTTATCTGCTATTCCCTCTGCCTCATCCCTCTCAGCCATACAGTTTTTCAATTCATAATCTATCTGAGGGCATTTGGCAGTTCTAACAGTTCGTTTCATGATGGGCCTATCAGTAACCAGAAGAAGCTGTTTCAGTTGCTTCAAGTGCAGCGTCCGGATTTTCCTCACACATCAGACCAACAAATATTTTTCACATCTTCGACATGACATTCATTGCAAAACGTCTTGTATGATCGTTTATACACAATTTTAGGTCCAGTCTTTGGAACATTGGTTTTCAAGATATGGCTATTATATTATGATGTGTGGATATAGATTTAGAGCAGATTTCTGTAGTAAATATATGATCAATACAGGTGGATGATTTAGTTCCTGTTCTGTTTTGTAAATGACCTGGTAGGTTGACTGATAACTTTAACTAGAATCTAAGCACGGGTTATTTGCAGCTTCTTATTGAGTGGGCAGCTTGTCTACAACCAGTCAATATTTAGGTCACCTAGAAAATATCTCTCTTTGTTGATATCACATATATTTTCCAACATTTCACACATATAGTCTAAATACTGACTTTTATTAAATGGTGGTCTATAGAAACTTCCTACAAGGCTTTAAGTAGATGAACCTGTAGCCATATTACTTCCACATCATCTGACATGAGATCCTCTCTCAGCCTAACAGGAATATGACTCTGGACATACATGGCAACACCTCCTCCATGAGAATGTATATCTGTCCTGTATATTCTATAACCATGTATAGAGAATGTTGTAGTCCTCCATGAGAATGTATATCTTTCCTGTATATTCTATAACCATGTATAGAGAATGTTGTAGTCCTCCATGAGAATGTATATCTTTCCTGTATATTCTATAACCATGTATAGAGAATGTTGTAGTCCTCCATGAGAATGTATATCTTTCCTGTATATTCTATAACCGTGTATAGAGAATGTTGTAGTCCTCCATGAGAATGTATATCTTTCCTGTATATTCTATAACCATGTATAGAGAATGTTGTAGTCCTCCATTAGAATGTATATCTTTCCTGTATATTCTATAACCATGTATAGAGAATGTTGTAGTCCTCCATTAGAATGTATATCTTTCCTGTATATTCTATAACCATGTATAGAGAATGTTGTAGTCCTCCATTAGAATGTATATCTTTCCTGTATATTCTATAACCATGTATAGAGAATGTTGTAGTCCTCCATTAGAATGTATATCTTTCCTGTATATTCTATAACCAAGTATAGAGAATGTTGTAGTCCTCCATGAGAATGTATATCTGTCCTGTATATTCTATAACCATGTATAGAGAATGTTGTAGTCCTCCATGAGAATGTATATCTTTCCTGTATATTCTATAACCATGTATAGAGAATGTTGTAGTCCTCCATTAGAATGTATATCTGTCCTGTATATTCTATAACCATGTATAGAGAATGTTGTAGTCCTCCATTAGAATGTATATCTTTCCTGTATATTCTATAACCGTGTATAGAGAATGTTGTAGTCCTCCATTAGAATGTATATCTGTCCTGTATATTCTATAACCATGTATAGAGAATGTTGTAGTCCTCCATTAGAATGTATATCTTTCCTGTATATTCTATAACCGTGTATAGAGAATGTTGTAGTCCTCCATTAGAATGTATATCTTTCCTGTATATTCTATAACCATGTATAGAGAATGTTGTAGTCCTCCATGAGAATGTATATCTTTCCTGTATATTCTATAACCGTGTATAGAGAATGTTGTAGTCCTCCATTAGAATGTATATCTTTCCTGTATATTCTATAACCGTGTATAGAGAATGTTGTAGTCCTCCATTAGAATGTATATCTTTCCTGTATATTCTATAACCGTGTATAGAGAATGTTGTAGTCCTCCATTAGAATGTATATCTTTCCTGTATATTCTATAACCGTGTATAGAGAATGTTGTAGTCCTCCATTAGAATGTATATCTTTCCTGTATATTCTATAACCATGTATAGAGAATGTTGTAGTCCTCCATGAGAATGTATATCTTTCCTGTATATTCTATAACCGTGTATAGAGAATGTTGTAGTCCTCCATTAGAATGTATATCTTTCCTGTATATTCTATAACCGTGTATAGAGAATGTTGTAGTCCTCCATTAGAATGTATATCTTTCCTGTATATTCTATAACCGTGTATAGAGAATGTTGTAGTCCTCCATTAGAATGTATATCTGTCCTGTATATTCTATAACCATGTATAGAGAATGTTGTAGTCCTCCATGAGAATTTATATCTTTCCTGTATATTCTATAACCATGTATAGAGAATGTTGTAGTCCTCCATTAGAATGTATATCTTTCCTGTATATTCTATAACCATGTATAGAGAATGTTGTAGTCCTTCTTCAGTTCCTCAGATTGCTGAAAGTGAATGTTGTTAAATCCAACGGAGTGACAATGGTGACAATATTCGAATAGTTGTCTAGAACTGTGGGTAGAAGGGAGTAGATGTCTTGGATACGGGCGCCTGGGTGACAGTGGACCTTGGTCAGGCTGCAGGCTGCAGGCAGTCCAATATCTCTCACTATCAAGCTGCCCAAGATGATGGTGGTGGTGATGGAATCCGATGGGGAAGGAAGAGGGGGACAGAACGGGCATGCCTTGGGCAGGGAGGAGGAGGTGGGCTTCGACTCATGTCTGCCTGACTCACCGCACATGTACCAGTAGCAGCGGATGGTGTCGGAATCCTCGAGGAGACCTTGTTTCCTTTAGTCAGCGACCGGCTGAGCCTGGACGGCAGCTGGCTGTTGGTGATCAGGATCAGAGTGTGTCCGTCTCCAGTAAGCTGTTTAAAATCAAATCAAATCAAATTTTATTTGTCACATACACATGGTTAGCAGATGTTAATGCACGTGTAGCGAAATGCTTGTGCTGCCAGTTCCGACAATGCAGTAAAAACCAACAAGTATTCCAACTAACAATTCAAAAACGAATTTCTTATACACAGTGTAAGGGGATAAAGAATATGTACATAAAGATATGAATGAGTGATGGTGCAGAGCAGCATAGGCAAGATACAGTAGATGGTATCGAGTACAGTATATACATATGAGATGAGTATGTAAACAAAGAGCATAGTTAAAGTGGCTAGTGATACATGTATTACATAAGGATGCAGTAGATGATAGAGTACAGTATATACGTATACATATGAGATGAATAATGTAGGGTATGTAAACATTATATTAGGTAGCATTGTTTAAAGTGGCTAGTGATATATTTTACATCCTTTCCCATCAATTCCCATTATTAAAGTGGCTGGAGTTGAGTCAGTGTGTTGGCAGCAGCCACTCAATGTTAGTGGTTACTGTTTAACAGTCTGATGGCCTTGAGATAGAAGCTGTTTTTCAGTCTCTCGGTCCCAGCTTTGATGCACCTGTACTGACCTCGCCTTCTGGATGATAGCGGGGTGAACAGGCAGTGGCTCGGTGGGTGTTGTCCTTGATGATCTTTATGGCCTTCCTGTAACATCGGGTGGTGTAGGTGTCCTGGATGTCAGGTAGTTTGCCCCGGTGATACGTTGTGCAGACCTCACTACCCTCTGGAGAGCCTTACGGTTGTGGGCGGAGCAGTTACCGTACCAGGCGGTGATACAGCCCACCAGGATGCTCTCGATTGTGCATCTGTAAAAGTTTGTGTTTTTGGTGACAGGCCAAATTTCTTCAGCCTCCTGAGGTTGAAGAGGCGCTGCTGCGCCTTCTTCACGATGCTGTACGGTGCTGTACGATGGTGTACGGTGTTTCCTCCGACACATTGAAACCAAATTGATGAAACCAAAATATAACTTTTTGGTAAAACTCAACTCGTCGTGTTTGGAGGACAAAGAATGCTGAGTTGCATCCAAAGAACACCATACCTACTGTGAAGCATGGGGGTGGAAACATGCTTTGGGGCTGTTTTTTTGCAAAGGGACCAGGACGACTGATCCATGTAAAGGAAAGAATGAATGGGGCCATGTATCGTGAGATTTTGAGTGAAAACCTCCTTCCATCAGCAAGAGCATTGAAGATGAAGCGTGGTTGGGTCTTTCAGCATGACAATGATCCCAAACACACCACCCGGGCAACAAAGGAGTGGCTTCGTAAGAAGCATTTCAAGGTCAGTCTCCAGATCTCAACCCCATAGAAAATCTTTGGAGGAGTTGAAAGTCCATGTTGCCCAGCAACAGCCCCAAAACATCACTGCTCTGGAGGAGATCTGCATGGAGGAATGGGCCAAAATACCAGCAACAGTGTGTGAAAACCTTGTGAAGACTTACAGAAAACATTTGACCTCTGTCATTGCCAACAAAGGGTATATAAAAAAGTATTGAGATAAACTTTTGTTATTGACCAAATACTTATTGTCCACCATAATTTTCAAATAAATTCATTAAAAATCCTACATTTTGTCTGTCATAGTTGAAGTGTACCTATGATGAAAATGACAGGCCTCTCTCATCTTTTTAAGTGGGAGAACTTGCACAATTGGTGGCTGACTAAATACTTTTTTGCCCCACTATATCTATAATTCCATGTGTTAGCCAGTCAGTGAGATAGCCAGTCAGTGTTTGCCAAATAGTGTGATAGCCAGTCAGTGTTTGCTAAATAGTGAGATAGCCAGTCAGTGTTTGCCAAATAGTGTGATAGCCAGTCAGTGTTTACCAAATAGTGAGATAGCCAGTCAGTGTTTGCCAAATAGTGAGATAAATAGTGAGATAGCCAGTCAGTGTTTGCCAAATAGTGAGATAGCAAGTCAGTGTTTGCCAAATAGTGAGATAAATAGTGAGATAGCCAGACAGTGTTTGCCAAATAGTGAGATAAATAGTGAGATAGCCGGACAGTGTTTGCCAAATAGTGAGATAAATAGTGAGATAGCCAGTCAGTGTTTGCCAAATAGTGTGATAGCCAGACAGTGTTTGCCAAATAGTGAGATAAATAGTGAGATAGCCAGTCAGTGTTTGCCAAATAGTGAGATAGCCAGACAGTGTTTGCCAAATAGTGAGATAAATAGTGAGATAGCCAGTCAGTGTTTGCCAAATAGTTTGATAGCCAGTCAGTGTTTGCCAAATAGTGAGATAGCCAGTCAGTGTTTGCCAAATAGTGAGATAGCCAGACAGTGTTTGCCAAATAGTGAGATAAATAGTGAGAGAGCCAGTCAGTGTTTGCCAAATAGTTTGATAGCCAGTCAGTGCTTGCCAAAGAGTGTGATAGCCAGTCAGTGCTTGCCAAATAGTGGGCCACTATTTCCCTCCAGCTATTAACCACTTATAAATGCACTTACAAGTGCGTATAATATTGAACCCTTTTGTATCATCATGCAACCTTATTTTAAATGTTTGACAGTTAAACAATTATTATTTTCTCACTTTTTGATGCATTATTGCTCCGTCCCAGGAACAGAAATGGTTTTCAGACCAGTTGTTGTTACGTTTGAAGCCCTGATGATGCATTAATGCGATATAACAGTTTCTTAATGGTTAATAATATATTTATAAATAATTAAATAGTCGTTAATATTGTAATTATACACTTTTTGCAAATGGAACCTTTTTGTAAAGTGTTCCCCTTTAAGTTTGGAGGATTATGAGTGGTGCACATCTCATGTCTGTTTATGTGGAGGAGAGAGAGAGACAGAGAGATATAGAGAGCGATTTAACAAGCCTTTATTGTGCAATTCCGGAATCCACAGTTTAAATTCAATGTGACAGCCACAGAATCAAGAGAAAGACCACATGTCATCTGATTGCATGTCAGCATTTTCTCACCTAGGGAAGAGCAGAAAGACAGTGAAGATACTGTGTTTATCGTGATCATCATAGAGCCTAAAGACAGAATCCAGTTCCATGTAGATCACATCCCTTTCCTCCAGCTCTAGAATCACTGCAGTGGAAACATGCTGATGATCTGCTACATTCCTCTGACCTGCCCACATTATGTGGTACTTGCCATTCTTTTTCATGGAGACACCCACCCTTGTTGAGATGCGGTTGTCCATACCAGTGAATCTGATGTAGTAGACACCTCTCACTGGTGCTGTGAAGGCCCCTGTAACTGGGCTGGAGGCATTACCAATGTTCGTGATGACATTGTTGGACACTAGTGTGACAGCAGTAGTGAAGGGTCCCACTGGACGACCTAAAGCAGCAGAGAAGGCTACCTTCGGTCTGTCTGTGTTCTCTCTCTTCAGCTCCTCCACCTCCTGCTCACTAGAACTCAGTCTGGCCTCCAGTTCGAACCACTCTGCATCTTGGTCTTGGTTCTTCGCCTCAACGCGTGCCAGTCTAATCCGCAACTCTCCATTCTCTCTCTTCAGCTCCTCCACCTTCCCCTCCCTGGCATCCAGTCTCTCCCGCATGGTGGACAGCTCTGCTGCATGTGACACGTTCTCTCTCTTCAGTTCTTCCACGGTGTTCTTGTGGAACTCCACTCTCGGTTCCACCATCATGTCTCTCAGTTCAGCCCAGTCATCAGGTTGGGTGGTCTCTGTAGTGTCATTCTCTCTGACCTCTCCACTCTCTTGCTGAGCCCATGTTCCAGACAGATGGAACAGCAACACCAGCACCAGCACAGCTACAGCCCCCCTCATTCTGAAACAGCAGGCCTTTTCAGAGTATTTAGTCTATGAAACTCAGTCCCCCACTTTCTATACACATCAGAGGTGGCTGGTGGGGAGGAGAGATATTGGAGGACAGGCTCATTATAATGGCTGGACTCAAACACATGGAAACCATTTGTTTGATGTGTTTGGTTCCTGTCCATTTATTCCACTTCGGGCATTTCAATGAGCCTGTCCTATGATATCTCCTCCCACCAGTCAAAACTGATAAACATTGGTCTTGGTGGACTAATACATAGAAACTTTAACAGGTGTCCTCAACACATATAGAGAACATAACCAAGTCACTGTGTTTGATGTAACAGAGCCCAGGTAAAGATGAATGAAATCTGGGGTTGTTTAAGGCCAGAGTACATCTTCCTCCTCCTCCTTTTCTTCTCCTCCTCCTCCTCTTTCTTCTCCTCCTCCTCCTTCTCCTCCTCTTCTTCCTTCTTCTTCCTCCTCCTCCTGCTCCTCCTTCTCCTCCTCTTCTTCCTTCTTCTTCCTCCTCCTCCTGCTCCTCCTCCTCCTTTTCTTCTCCTCCTCCTCCTCTTTCTTCTCCTCCTTCTCCTCCTCTTCTTCCTTCTTCTTCTTCCTCCTCCTGCTCCTCCTCCTCCTCCTTTTCTTCTCCTCCTCCTCCTCCTCCTCTTTCTTCTCCTGCTCCTCCACCTCCTCCTCCTCCTCCTCCTCCTGCTCCTCCTTCTCCTCCTCTTCTTCCTTCTTCTTCCTCCTCCTGCTCCTCCTCCTTTTCTTCTCCTCCTCCTCCCTTTTCTTCTCCTGCTCCTCCTCCTCCTTCTCCTCCTCTTCCTCCTTCTTCTCCTGCTACTCTCTCCTTTTTCTTCTTCTCCTGCTCCTCCTCCTCCTTCTCCTCCTCCTCCTCCTCCTCCTGCTCCTCCTCCTCTTCCTCCTTCTTCTCCTGCTACTCTCTCCTTTTTCTTCTTTACCTGCTCCACCCCCTCCTCCTCCTCCTCCTCCTTGTGTGTTTGTCTGGCTCCTGTGCATGCCTGCATGCTTTCGTACATACACGTGTGTGTGTGTGCTTGTCAATGTGTGTGTACTGGCTGGCCCTGCTTGTGTGAGATACTTCTTGCTCCAGTAAGCGGGTGGCAGCTCTTGACTAAAAACGCCTCTTGCCAGTCTAACCAACCAGGAATCCAATCTTCACACACCTCCTCAGCTGTGTCTTTGAGAGCCCACGCCAATCCTCTGAACATCCACAACTTCCTTTTTCCATCAGAGTGTAGGAGAAAACCCTTTTTTGAGGCTTATCTGAGTCCCATTACCTCCAAACAGAGACACATAGACACTCCTGGCCGCTCCGCTATCCCAATAGCTTCTCTACTTGCACCTGATTGAATTTTCGAATTTTCTAATTTTGATTGTGATGGTAAAGATGGAAATGACAAATTGAACCACATATCTCAGATTTTTTTTGTGGTGAAAGTAGTGACCTCATTTTGACAACATAATGCATAATCTTTTGACCATTTTCTGAGCCTTAGGGTCAGTTTATACCTGGGCCTTAGGGTCAGTTTATACCTGGGCCTTAGGGTCAGTTTATACCTGGGCCTTAGGGTCAGTTTATACCTGGGCCTTAGGGTCAGTTTATACCTGGGCCTCAGGGTCAGTTTATACCTGGGCCTTAGGGTCAGTTTATACCTGGGCGACTCGGAAGAGTTAAGTACTGTCACATTTTGCAGACGGAAACACAAACGCTTCCTTAGCTGTGTCTTTTGAGACTGATGGAACACATCAAAACATTTAGCCAAACTATTATTTCTACCTGCAATACGTGCAAATGTTATTTATAATTTTGTTTCATGAAAAGAGAGATCCATGAGTTGCTAATATGACATAGGATAGTGCATTTTGGCTGCCGAAATAAAGTTTACTTGAAAACCAAGAGAACAGAAGAGAAATGCTAGTTATGAGTGAGTGAGAGCCCACTGAGTGGAGTGAGAGCCCACTGAATGGAGTGAGAGCCCACTGAGTGGAGTGAGAGCCCACTGAGTGGAGTGAGAGCCCACTGAGTGGAGTGAGAGCCCACTGAGTGGAGTGAGAGCCCACTGAATGGAGTGAGAGCCCACCTACCTACCTACCTACCTACCTACAGGTCATGGGAAATTGCTCTTTGCGTATTTTGTCCAGTAGGTTTCCTCAAGGAGACCAGCCCCCACTGGTATGTCAAAGATAATACATCAAATCACTACAGTAATTACTATAGTACAACAATCAGCAAAATCACTACAGTAATTACTATAGTACATACTACAATCAGCTAACTCATTACTATAGTACATACTACAATCAGCTAAATCATTACTATAGTACATACTACAATCAGCTAAATCACTACAGTAATTACTATAGTACATACTACAATCAGCAAAATCACTACAGTAATTACTATAGTACATACTACAATCAGCAAAATCACTACAGTAATTACTATAGTACATACTACAATCAGCTAAATCACTACAGTAATTACTATAGTACATACTACAACCAGCTAAATCACTACAGTAATTACTATAGTACATACTACAATGTTTTTCCTACAGTATTTAACTGTAAATGCTACAGTATACTACAGTCATGTCGGCAAAAAACAGTACAATGAAAACTACAGTAAAGTCTGCAAGGAATACTATTATATTTATACCATATTATAAACTCTGTGGTTCGAGCCCTGAATGCTGATTGGCTGACAGCCGTGGTATATCAGACCGTATGACAAAACATGTATTTTTACAGCTCCAACTACGTTGGTAACCAGTTCATAATAGCAACAATGAGGCACCTCGGGGGGTTGTGATATATGGTTAATATACCACGGCTACGGACTGTGTCCAGGCACTCTGCGTTGCGTCGTACCTAAGAACAGCCCTTAACCGTGGTATATTGGCCATATACCACACCCACATGTGCCTTATTGGTTAAGTATACTATAGTATTTGTTCATGTGGGACACACCCAATGCACCCACCTCCTACCAACACACACATTCTCTGATCCCTCCCCATTACTTCAGTCTATTATCATACCCCTGGTAGTTCATCCCTGAACCATGCCTCAGTATCCCTCTCTCTCACACACACACACACACACACACACACACACACACACACACACACACACACACACACACACACACACACACACACACACACACACACACACACACACACACACACCCCACTACATAAGCCAGGTTCTGCCCGGAATACCAAGAGAGACAACAGAGAGGGATAGAAGACCTGTCTTTGTGATGCTGTATGACTGTAGCCAGGCTGAAGACACAGTGCCATGCTGACCCCTGGTGGCAGCTACGGAGAACTGCAACACTAACAGGTTCCAGTCAACAGCAAGAGAGGAGTGTTTCACAAAGAATAGATGTTAGGAAGTGCTTCATTTGTAAATCGGGAGGTGCCGGAAGAAAAAGTGAGCGTGGGGGGGGGGGGGGGGGGTGACCTGGGGGCTCTGAGGCTTGAAAAAACTAACTTTATAGTAAAGCATTGGATGCATATCATAGCATTTGCGTAGTGGCATAGAGCAGTATAGTAGAGGCACATGCAGAACCCAGCTAGTGGATCTGGGCTGATTCCAGATGAGAGTCAGACTCGACCAACGTGATGATTCGAATGTATTGCCAGGGGCCCGGGCCGATTCCGGTGTGAGTTATCTGGCCCAAATATATTGCTAGGGGCTCGGTCCGATTCCGGTGTGAGTTATCTGGCTAAATGTATTGCTAGGGGCTCGGGCCGATTCCGGTGTGAGTAATCTGGCCAAATGTATTGCTAGGGGCTCGGGCCGATTCCGTTGTGAGTTATCTGGCCAAATGTATTGCTAGGGGCTCGGGCCGATTCCGGTGTGAGTTATCTGGCTAAATGTATTGCTAGGGGCTCGGGCCGATTCCGGTGTGAGTTATCTGGCCCAAATGTATTACTTGGGGCTCGGGCCGATTCCGGTGTGAGTTATCTGGCCAAATGTATTACTTGGGGCTCGGGCCGATTCCGGTGTGAGTTATCTGGCCCAAATGTATTACTTGGGGCTCGGGCCGATTCCGGTGTGAGTTATCTGGCCCAAATGTATTACTTGGGGCTCGGGCCGATTCAGGTGTGAGTTATCTGGCCCAAATGTATTACTTGGGGCTCGGGCCGATTCCGGTGTGAGTTATCTGGCCCAAATGTATTACTTGGGGCTCGGGCCGATTCCGGTGTGAGTTATCTGGCCCAAATGTATTACTTGGGGCTCGGGCCGATTCCGGTGTGAGTTATCTGGCCCAAATGTATTACTTGGGGCTCGGGCCGATTCCGGTGTGAGTTATCTGGCCCAAATGTATTACTTGGGGCTCGGGCAGATTCCGGTGTGAGTTATCTGGCCCAAATGTATTACTTGGGGCTCGGGCCGATTCCGGTGTGAGTTATCTGGCCCAAATGTATTACTTGGGGCTCGGGCCGATTCCGGTGTGAGTTATCTGGCCCAAATGTATTACTTGGGGCTCGGGCCGATTCCGGTGTGAGTTATCTGGCCCAAATGTATTACTTGGGGCTCGGGCCGATTCCGGTGTGAGTTATCTGGCCAAATGTATTGCTAGGGGCTCGGGCTGATACCGGTGTGAGTTATCTGGCCAAATGTATCACTTGGGGCTCGGGCCGATTCCGGTGTGAGTTATCTGGCCCAAATGTATTACTTGGGGCTCGGGCCGATTCCGGTGTGAGTTATCTGGCCCAAATGTATTGCTAGGGGCTCGGGCTGATTCCAGTGTGAGTTATCTGGCCCAAATGTATTACTAGGGGCTCGGGCTGATTCCGGTGTGTGTTATCTGGCCCAAATGTATTACTTGGGGCTCGGGCTGATTCCGGTGTGAGATATCTGGCCCAAATGTATTACTTGGGGCTCGGGCCGATTCCGGTGTGTGTTATCTGGCCAAATGTATTACTTCGGGCTCGGGCCAAATGTGGCTATTTATTTTTACATATTTTATCATTGTTTCTGGGATCAAAAAATAAATTTAACATTGAAATTAAATTATTTAAGAGTCTTCCCTGTTTAAGTAGTATTTTTGTATTTTGATATTTAAAAAACTTTGTGGATGGGGCCTCCCAAGTGGCGGTCTATGACGCTGCCTGTCTAAAAATGTCTTGCATAATCACCAAACATGAGCCCTTTTGGGGGATGCTCTGGATTGACGTGTACGACAGCGTGTTCCAGTTCCTGCCAACTTCACACAGCCGTTGAAGAGTAGTGGGACAACATTCCACAGGCCACAATCAACAGCCTGATCAACTCTATGTGAAGGAGATGTGTCACGCTGCATGAGGCAAATGGTCACACCAGATACTGACTGGTTTTCTGATCACACCAGATACTGACTGGTTTTCTGATCCACTACCTTTTTAAAGGTGTCTGTGACCAACAGATGCATATCTGTATTCCCAATCCTGTGAAATCCATAGATTAGGGCCTCATTTCTTTATTTCAATCCAAGATGGCGCAGCAGCAAGACGTGGTTGTTTTTGGCACGTTTTTGTCCCATGTAAATATTTATTTTTGTATTTCTACTTGCACATCCTCATCTATCACTCCAGTGTTAATTGCTAATTGTGATTACTTCACCACTATGGCCTATTTATTGCCTTACCTCCTTACTTCATTTGCACACACTGTATACAGATCTTCTATTGTGTTATTGACTATATGTTTGTTTATTCCATGTGTAACTCTGTGTGGTTGTTTGTGTCACACTGATTTGCTTTGTCTTGGCCAGGTCTCAGTTGTAAATGAGATCTTGTTCTCAACTGGCCTACCTGGTTAAATAAAGGTGTTCTCAACTGGCCTACCTGGTTAAATAAAGGTGTTCTCAACTGGCCTACCTGGTTAAATAAAGGTGTTCTCAACTGGCCTACCTGGTTAAATAAAGGTGTTCTCAACCGACCTACCTGGTTAAATAAAGGTGTTCTCAACCGACCTACCTGGTTAAATAAAGGTGTTCTCAAGACCTACCTGGTTAAATAAAGGTGTTCTCAACTGGCCTACCTGGTTTAAAGGTGCAACTGGCCTACCTGGTTAAATAAAGGTGTTCTCAACTGGCCTACCTGGTTAAATAAAGGTGTTCTCAACTGGCCTACCTGGTTAAATAAAGGTGTTCTCAACTGGCCTACCTGGTTAAATAAAGGTGTTCTCAACTAGCCTACCTGGTTAAATAAAGGTGTTCTCAACTGGCCTACCTGGTTAAATAAAGGTGTTCTCAACTGGCCTACCTGGTTAAAAAAAGGTGTTCTCAACTGGCCTACCTGGTTAAATAAAGGTGTTCTCAACTAACCTGGTTAAATAAAGGTGTTCTCAACTGGTATCTGGTTAAATAAAGGTGTTCTCAACAAGCCTACCTGGTTAAATAAAGGTGTAATTTTTATTCTTGAGTCAAGACATAGCCTTGGTGCAATGGAGACGTAACAAGAAGGTGGTTCTACCCACGGGTAATGTAAACTAGACATAACAAGAAGGTGGTTCTACCCACGGGTAATGTAAACTAGACATAACAAGAATGTGGTTCTACCCACGGGTAATGTAAACTAGACATAACAAGAAGGTGGTTCTACCCACGGGTAATGTAAACTAGACCTAACAAGGTGGTTCTACCCACGGGTAATGTAAACTAGATGTAACAAGAAGGTGGTTCTACCCACGGGTAATGTAAACTAGACCTAACAAGGTGGTTCTACCCACGGGTAATGTAAACTAGATGTAACAAGAAGGTGGTTCTACCCACGGGTAATGTAAACTAGATGTAACAAGGTGGTTCTACCCACGGGTAATGTAAACTAGACATAACAAGAAGGTGGTTCTACCCATATACTGGATATACTGAACAATTAACACCATATGTATTGAGGATATACTGAACACTCAACACCATATGTATTGAGGATATACTGAACACTCAACACCATATGTATTGAGGATATACTGAACACTCAACACCATATGTATTGAGGATATACTGAACACTCAACACCATATGTATTGAGGATATACTGAACACTCAACACCATATGTATTGAGGATATACTGAACACTCAACACCATATGTATTGAGGATATACTGAACACTCAACACCATATGTATTTGGACAGTGATGCTAAAATGTACAATTTGACTCTAAACTAGAATTTGGGATTTGGGATCAAATGTTTCATATGAGGCGATAGTACAGGTCACCTTTCCACAATTTAGAAAGGAAATCACTTTATATATATAGTCTCCCCAATTTGAAGAAGCCATAATGATTTGGACAAATTCACTTAAAGTGTATTAAAGTTATAGTAAATGAAACCTTTTATTTAAATACTAAATTATAAATTATATTATAATATATTATAATTATAAATTATATAGATAAAAATTTCACATTTTAGCTTCCCTCTCCAAATACACGTGGTTTTGGCTGTACCTTGGTATTGGTCGTTACAGTGCCTTGCAAAAGTAGTCAGACCCCTTGGAAACGCCTTTGACAGTGATTACAGCTGTGAGTCTTCTTGGGTGAGTCTTTTAGAGTCATTACAGCTGTGAGTCTTCTTGGGTGAGTCTTTTAGAGTCATTACAGCTGTGAGTCTTCTTGGGTGAGTCTTTTAGAGTCATTACAGCTGTGAGTCTTCTTGGGTAAGTATTTTAGAGTCATTACAGCTGTGAGTCTTTTAGAGTCATTACAGCTGTGAGTATTTTAGAGTCATTACAGCTGTGAGTCTTCTTGGGTAAGTATTTTAGAGTCATTACAGCTGTGAGTCTTCTTGGGTG
Source organism: Oncorhynchus masou masou (assembly GCF_036934945.1). Taxonomy (NCBI): domain Eukaryota; kingdom Metazoa; phylum Chordata; class Actinopteri; order Salmoniformes; family Salmonidae; genus Oncorhynchus; species Oncorhynchus masou. The sequence continues at coordinate 65,193 of NW_027016860.1, forward strand.
AGTCTTTTAGAGTCATTACAGCTGTGAGTCTTCTTGGGTGAGTCTTTTAGAGTCATTACAGCTGTGAGTCTTCTTGGGTGAGTCTTTTAGAGTCATTACAGCTGTGAGTCTTCTTGGGTGAGTCTTTTAGAGTCATTACAGCTGTGAGTCTTCTTGGGTGAGTCTTTTAGAGTCATTACAGCTGTGAGTCTTCTTCTTTTAGAGTCATTACAGCTGTGAGTATTTTAGAGTCATTACAGCTGTGAGTCTTCTTGGGTAAGTATTTTAGAGTCATTACAGCTGTGAGTCTTTTAGAGTCATTACAGCTGTGAGTCTTTGAGAGCTTAACACATCAGGATTGTGAAAAATTAGCCCATTATTCTTTATATAATTCTTCAAGCTCTGTCAATATGTTGGGGATCATGTCTAGACAATAATTTAAAAGTCTTGCAATAGATTTCCAATCAGATGTAAGTCCTTGAACTTGTCAACTCAGGAACATCCACGGTCTTCTTGGTGAGCAGCTCCAGTGTAGACGTGTCATTGTGTTGTAGGTTGTTGTCCTGCTGAAAGGAGGATTCCTCTCCCAGTGTCTGGTGGGAAACAGGCTTTGCATTTAGGCCAGAAAGTATTTTCCTTTGCAGTGTTTTCAGTACTAACTCCAGTGCCTTGTTGCATTCAAGATGCACGATGGTTTCTCTTCTGTATATTTCTATTCTTCTTTTCACTGTAGTTTCAGTCATTATTGTGGCGTTACTACAATGATGTTTGAGTTTGAGTTTATTTTTATTTTTACAGGGACAGTGCACATTAATCAACGTTGCAGTAAAAGTGCCGGTTTTAGCCAGCCGGCTAATTTTCAACCGCAGTCCCTGGGCAGGTTATTAAAAACAATTACAATATAGACAATAGCAACATAGAACAAGCAAGACATAGCAACATAGGACAAGCAAGACATAGTATACAGACAGAGCAACATAGAACAAAAAGCAGCAAGACAAAATTCATAAAAGCGACAATACAAAATTCATAAAAGCAACAAAGTGTTTCCGCACCTCACAAGCTACAGACAACAGACAACATGGCGGCAACACAAAGCGGCAACACACAGCTAGGGACCATGTTCACAAATCTGATTGACCTTTAGCCATGTCTTCAAGCATTTTGTGAAAGTGTGATATGTGGTGCAGTTATGTGTGTCTGATGGCAGTGTATTCCAGACATGGGAAGCTCTCACAGAGAATGCAGATTTACTAAAGGTGCTTTTCCTTAGGGGAACTATACAGTCACCTCTCATGGCAGACCTTGTGGATCTGCTGCCGTATGTCTGGGTTTTCTGTTTAACAAAAATATTGAGTGGAGGGGGAGCCAGGCCATTAAGGATCTTGAATACAAGACATGCGTCGGTGTATTGCACAAGATTTTCCCAACTCAAGAGCTCATGCTTTCTAAGGATGTGACAATGATGATGGCTATTGGGCTTCCTATCAAGCACTTTGAGAGCCTGTTTGTAGACAGACTGAATAGGTTTTAATGTTGTACAGCAAGCTTGGGCCCAACTAGTCAAGCAGTATGTTAAGTGGGGAGTATCATAGAGTTGAAGTACAGTTTTGCTACCTCTGTAGTCAAACAATTTCGTATAAATCGGAAATGAGCTAGGTTGAATTTAGTTATTTGAATTACCTTTTTCACATGCTTTTTAAAAGAGAGGTTGGAATCAAGTATGATGCCAAGGTACTTAAAATCGGATACCACCTGGAGCTACTCCCCTGACACATAGACATCTGGCTCAGTAGCATCTGTTGCCCTCTTTGTGAAGAACATGCAAACAGTTTTTTTCACATTGAGATGCAAACACGAGTCACTGAGCCACTTTGTAACCTGGACCATTACAGTAGTGAGTTCTTGTGCAGCTTGTTGTTTGCTCTTTGCATGCACATACATCACTGTATCATCTGCATACATTTGAACTTCAGACCCAGTACAGACAGAAGGCAGATCATTAATGTACAGGCTGAACAGGAGGGGCCCCAGTATTGACCCTTGGGGCACGCCCACATCATAGCTACGAGTGGGCGACAGCTCATTGCTCACTCTGACACACTGAGTTCTGCCTTCAAGGTATGATTTCATCCATCTCAAGGCATCAGGGGAAAAGTTGAACTTGGACAATTTTGTGATGAGAATCTCATGGTTAACAGTATCAAAAGCCTTCCTTAGGTCCAGAAACACAGCCCCAACAGCACCCCCTTTGTCCATCTTGGACTTCACATTTTCCAGAAGAAAGCAGTTGGCCGTTTCTGTGGAGTGTTTCGCTCTGAAGCCAAACTGCATGGAGTGTAATGTGAAGGGGCTGTTGTTGAGGTGGGCAATCAGTTGTTCTGCTACACACTTTTCAACAACCTTTGACACCACAGGTAGTATACTAATGGCCCTGTAGTTACTCACGTCAGCAGGGTCGCCTGATTTAAAGATGGCCGTTATTATGGCCGACTTCCATACCCTTGGAAACACACCGAGACCAATAGATGTGTTGGTGACCTTAGTAATGGGGCCAATGAGTGACTCTTTGTAGTTTTTAAGAAAGGTAGAGTCCATCCCAAACACATCTTTGGCTTTAGAGTTCTTTAGTGAGCTAATCACCTTGTTCACCTTTGACTCAGAAACCTCCCTTATGATGAAGACAGGTTGAGTGTCATTCACTAGCACTGAGCCCAAGAAACCGGTGGAGGGGTTCTGTGTCAGTACCCTGACAGAGTCAATAAAGTAGGAATTGAAGTCTATTGCTATTTTGACTGCATCCTGTGTTAGATTGTTATTCACCATGATTTCTAGTCTTTTGCAGTGTTACTATGGTCTTTCCCTGTTAACGTTTTTAGATTCTCCCATATCAATTTAGAATTTCCCTTTGCTTCACCAATTATGTTAATAAAAAGTTTGCCTTGGCCTGTCTGATTTCTTTCATCACCTTATTTCTCAACATGGTAAACCTACGTCTGTCATGCTCTAATTTAGATTTTAGGGCTATTTTTAGAGCATAATCTCGTTCTTTCATCAATTTTCAGATTTCTCCATTTAGCCAAGGAAGAGTGCTCTTTTGGCCAGGTTTGGATTTGATTTTCTTTAGGAAGCCATTTATTGTAGTCTGGATTGTGGATAGAAAAACCTGACTATCAGCTTCCACATCTGTATAGGACAAGAGATCATTCCAGTTTATTCCTTAATTGCTTTTTCAAAATAGTTTAATTCACTCTTAGGGATTCTGAGTTGATCCGGCTTTCTAACAGTAGAGAGGTTAAACCTGCTCTTAGACTGCTTTCTGGCTATAAGTGTCAGATTATGATCATGATCAGATTATGTTGATCCATCCTCAGTGTTTCTACCATGACAGCCTGTAACTGTAAAATCACCAATGGCCTCATGGTAACACCCCTGAGCAGTTGCATTCATGTCCTGCAGTTCAGAAGGACGACTGTCTTTGATGTGTCTGGGTGGTTTAATACATATTCCACACCATGATTATTAACTTGACAATGATGCTAAAAGAGATATGCAATGTCTGATTGGTTATTGTGACCCATCTACCAATCACTGCCCTTCAATGTCTGATTGGTTATTGTGACCCATCTACCAATCACTGCCCTTCAATGTCTGATTGGTTATTGTGACCCATCTACCAATCACTGCCCTTCTTTATGAGGCTTTCCAAAAGCTCCCTGGTCTTTGAAGCTTGAAATTCAATACCTGACTGAGGGACCTTCCAGATGTTCTACGTATAGCCTACAGAGGTATGGGTAGTTATTCAACAATAATGTTAACCCCTATTGAGTCATATAACATATTATGTGATTTGTTAAGCCACATTTTACTTGTGAACTAATTTAGACATGCCTTTATAAAAAATCTACATTTACTTCCACTTTGACATTAGAGTACACCATTTTGAGTTGCTTGTTGACAGAAAAATATAAATTAAATCAATTTCAATCCAACTTTGTAACACAATAAAATGTGGCTAAATCCAAGGGGTATGAATACTTTTGCAAGGTACTTTATGTAGTTGAAATATTATATTTGAGAGGAGAAGAAGGTGCTTGACCAACGTGAGATTAGGTTTAACCAAATATCATAAAACCCTCTGAAAGGAATAGGTGCAACCCTTTCTCACGATTACATATTGAATGATTTATTTTCTATTTCTGCTTAAAAACATGACATTCCTTTTTATGTTTTCTTTCTTTTCTTACAGTGGCAAGAAATGGGACGATGACTGGATCAAGGCCGAGGACCGTGTTTCTCCAGTTTAACCTACTTTATTCACTAATGTCCTCTCCCTTCACATGTATCCCTGTCAATCATAAATGGTTGGTCAAATTCACCCTGATTTACCACTGAAACATTCATGGAGCGTCACCATGCCAAACATTTGATCTCAAGCAGGTTCAGGAGAATATGCATTTGTAACAGATGTATATGTGCTCTCCATGCGTTGTGTTTTCTCAAAATAAATCACTTCGGCCAGTGGTCCCAGTAGAGCATAATTTATTTCTGCTGTTGTTAAATGGGAAACAGCACGTTAGTTGTGCAGGGCTTAAAGGTATTGATGGCTGTCGATGGCAACATCTGTAGCATGAAGACAACTGTGTTAGCAGTGGCTTATGTGACCATTATGTCGGTGTATGCTAGCTAACACACTTATTTACAGCAATCATATGCCAAAGCACATCCCAGAAAGCCCCTCAATCCCTAACAGGTACCATATACCCACACATGTATGAATCAGTAACGTACAGCAAACTTGTACACATTGTAAAATAGAAAATAGAAGACAGTATTCAGAACTTGACCTACCCCTTGCATCACATTTTCATACTGGGGAGACCTGATGTTCGCGATCTCCCCCTATCTGCAAGCGGGGCCAATCACAACACACCTTATTGTCATCAGAGTTGAACTAACCAATAAGAATGCTTGAACATTAACTACACATTTCCTTAGAGGCAAGGGGAAACATAACCAACCCTGTTACACATTCAGATGTTCTTCATATAAAGTGAGCGACAAAAGTATTGCAACAGTGACACATTTTGTTGTTGTTTTGTATCTGTACTCCAGAACTTTGTATTTGAAATAATACAATGACTATGAGGTTAAAGGTCAGACTGTCAGCTTTAAATGATTCAATGACTATGAGGTTAAAGGTCAGACTATCAGCTTTAAATGAACCAATGACTATGAGGTTAAAGGTCAGACTATCAGCTTCAAATGAGCCAATGACTATGAGGTTAAAGGTCAGACTATCAGCTTCAAATGAGCCAATGACTATGAGGTTAAAGGTCAGAATATCAGCTTTAAATGATACGATGACTATGAGGTTAAAGGTCAGACGATCAGCTTTAATTTGAGGGTATTTTCATCCATATCTGGTGAACTGGTTATAAATTACAGTACGTTTTGTACAGAGCCCCACATTTTAGGGGACCAACAGTATTGTGATAAAGTCTCTTATGTGTATTAAAGTAGTCAGAAGTTGAGTATTGTTTTCTATTCTATTTCTCATTTTTACCTTCAGTCTATTTCTATAAAGGTACTGGATCATTTCTCTCCAAATGCCACCCTGTTCCCTTGAAAGTGCACTACTTTTGACCAGATGCCGAGGCACATAGTACCATGTTGATATATTAGATATGAGCAGTGGATTGGGCTGATCAACTTTAGTACTTAGTGAATGTCTCAGGTATGAGAGAAGAATCATCAGTGATGAGAATGTTGCATTTTGGCCGACTGACCTTGAACTTCACCATTCATATCCAAGTTTATTATAGGACTATAGGCTAGACTATATATTATAATAGATAGGACTATTGGCTTGACTATATATTATAATACATAGGACTACAGGCTAGGCTATATATTATAATACATAGGACTATAGGCTATATATTATAATACATAGGACTATAGACTAGACTATATATTATAATACATAGGACTATAGACTAGACTATATATTATAATACATAGGACTATAGGCTAGGCTATATATTATAATACATAGGACTATAGGCTAGGCTATATATTATAATACATAGGACTATAGGCTAGGCTATATATTATAATACATAGTCCTATAGACTATATATTATAATACATAGGACTATAGGCTAGACTATATATTATAATACATAGGACTATAGGCTAGACTATATATTATAATACATAGGACTATAGACTAGACTATATATTATAATGCATAGGACTATAGACTAGACTATATATTATAATACATAGGACTATAGGCTAGGCTATATATTATAATACATAGGACTATAGGCTAGACTATATATTATAATACATAGGACTATAGACTATAGACTATAATACATAGGACTATAGATTAGACTATATATTATAATACATAGGACTATAGGCTAGTCTATATATTATAATACATAGGACTATAGACTATATATTAGAATACATAGGACTATAGACTATATATTATAATACATAGGACTATAGGCTAGGCTATATATTATAATACATAGGACTATAGGCTAGGCTATATATTATAATACATAGTCCTATAGACTATATATTATAATACATAGGACTATAGGCTGGACTATACATTATAATACATATGACTATAGACTAGACTATATATTATAATACATAGGACTATAGGCTATATATTATAATACATAGGACTATAGACTATATATTATAATACATAGGACTATAGGCTAGACTATATATTATAATACATAGGACTATAGGCTAGGCTATATATTAGAATACATAGGACTATAGGCTAGTCTATATATTATAATACATAGGACTATAGGCTATATATTATAATACATAGGACTATAGGCTATATATTATAATACATAGGACTAAAGACTATATATTATAATACATAGGACTATAGGCTATATATTATAATACATAGGACTATAGACTATATATTATAATACATAGGACTATAGGCTAGACTATATATTATAATACATAGGACTATAGGCTAGACTATATATTATAATACATAGGACTATAGACTAGACTATATATTATAATGCATAGGACTATAGACTAGACTATATATTATAATACATAGGACTACAGGCTAGGCTATATATTATAATACATAGGACTATAGGCTATATATTATAATACATAGGACTATAGGCTAGACTATTTATTATAATACATAGGACTATAGACTAGACTATATATTATAATACATAGGACTATAGACTAGACTATATATTATAATACATAGGACTATAGGCTAGGCTATATATTATAATACATAGGACTATAGGCTAGGCTATATATTATAATACATAGGACTATAGGCTAGGCTATATATTATAATACATAGTCCTATAGACTATATATTATAATACATAGGACTATAGGCTAGACTATATATTATAATACATAGGACTATAGGCTAGACTATATATTATAATACATAGGACTATAGACTAGACTATATATTATAATACATAGGACTATAGGCTATATATTATAATACATAGGACTATAGGCTAGGCTATATATTATAATACATAGGACTATAGGCTAGACTATATATTATAATACATAGGACTATAGACTATAGACTATAATACATAGGACTATAGATTAGACTATATATTATAATACATAGGACTATAGGCTAGTCTATATATTATAATACATAGGACTATAGACTATATATTAGAATACATAGGACTATAGACTATATATTATAATACATAGGACTATAGGCTAGGCTATATATTATAATACATAGGACTATAGGCTAGGCTATATATTATAATACATAGTCCTATAGACTATATATTATAATACATAGGACTATAGGCTGGACTATACATTATAATACATATGACTATAGACTAGACTATATATTATAATACATAGGACTATAGGCTATATATTATAATACATAGGACTATAGACTATATATTATAATACATAGGACTATAGGCTAGACTATATATTATAATACATAGGACTATAGGCTAGGCTATATATTAGAATACATAGGACTATAGGCTAGTCTATATATTATAATACATAGGACTATAGGCTATATATTATAATACATAGGACTATAGGCTATATATTATAATACATATGACTAAAGACTATATATTATAATACATAGGACTATAGGCTATATATTATAATACATAGGACTATAGACTATATATTATAATACATAGGACTATAGGCTAGACTATATATTATAATACATAGGACTATAGGCTATATATTATAATGCATAGGACTATAGGCTAGACTATATATTATAATACATAGGACTATAGGCTATATAGTCCATTGAGGAAGTACAGTTCCCGCTCAGCCCAGTCAAAACTGTTCGCTGCTCTGGCCCCCCAATGGTGGAACAAACTCCCTCACGACGCCAGGACAGCGGAGTCAATCACCACCTTCCGGAGACACCTGAAACCCCACCTCTTCAAGGAATACCTAGGATAAGATAAGTAATCCTTCTCACCACCCCCCCCCTTAATGATTTAGATGCACTATTGTAAAGTGGCTGTTCCACTGGATGTCAGAAGGTGAATTCACCAATTTGTAAGTCGCTCTGGATAAGAGCGTCTGCTAAATGACTTAAATGTAATGTAAATGTATATTATAATAGATAGGACTATAGGCTAGGCTATATATTATAATACATAGGACTATAGGCTAGACTATATATTATAATACATAGGACTATAGACTATAGACTATAATACATAGGACTATAGATTAGACTATATATTATAATACATAGGACTATAGGCTAGTCTATATATTATAATACATAGGACTATAGACTATATATTATAATACATAGGACTATAGACTATATATTATAATACATAGGACTATAGACTAGGCTATATATTATAATACATAGGACTATAGGCTAGGCTATATATTATAATACATAGGACTATAGACTATATATTATAATACATAGGACTATAGGCTAGACTATATATTATAATACATAGGACTATAGACTATAGACTATAATACATAGGACTATAGATTAGACTATATATTATAATACATATGACTATAGGCTAGTCTATATATTATAATACATAGGACTATAGACTATATATTAGAATACATAGGACTATAGACTATATATTATAATACATAGGACTATAGACTAGACTATATATTATAATACATAGGACTATAGGCTAGGCTATATATTATAATACATAGGACTATAGACTAGGCTATATATTATAATACATAGGACTATAGACTATATATTATAATACATAGGACTATAGACTAGGCTATATATTATAATACATAGGACTATAGGCTATATATTATAATAGATAGGACTATAGGCTAGGCTATATATTATAATACATAGGACTATAGGCTAGACTATATATTATAATACATAGAACTATAGACTATAGACTATAATACATAGGACTATAGATTAGACTATATATTATAATACATAGGACTATAGGCTAGTCTATATATTATAATACATAGGACTATAGACTATATATTAGAATACATAGGACTATAGACTATATATTATAATACATAGGACTATAGACTAGGCTATATATTATAATACATAGGACTATAGGCTAGGCTATATATTATAATACATAGGACTATAGACTATATATTATAATACATAGGACTATAGGCTAGACTATATATTATAATACATAGGACTATAGACTATAGACTATAATACATAGGACTATAGATTAGACTATATATTATAATACATATGACTATAGGCTAGTCTATATATTATAATACATAGGACTATAGACTATATATTAGAATACATAGGACTATAGACTATATATTATAATACATAGGACTATAGACTAGACTATATATTATAATACATAGGACTATAGGCTAGGCTATATATTATAATACATAGGACTATAGACTAGGCTATATATATAATACATAGGACTATAGACTATATATTATAATACATAGGACTATAGACTAGGCTATATATTATAATACATAGGACTATAGGCTAGACTGTATATTATAATACATAGGACTATAGGCTAGACGATATATTATAATATATAGGACTATAGGCTATATATTATAATACATAGGACTATAGGCTAGACTATATATTATAATACATAGGACTACGTGTATATCAACATAGCTTACATACTGTATGTATGGATTATCCTTGATGTAGACCTACCCCTGATATAGACCTACCATTGATATAGGCCTACCCCTGATAAAGACCTACCCCTGATATAGGCCTACCCCTGATATAGACCTACCCCTGATATAGACCTACCCCTGATATAGACCTACCCCTGATATAGGCCTACCCCTGATATAGGCCTACCCCTGATATAGGCCTACCCCTGATATAGGCCTACCCCTGATATAGACCTACCCCTGGTATAGACCTACCATTGATATAGGCCTACCCCTGATATAGACCTACCCCTGATATATACCTACCATTGATATAGGCCTACCCCTGATATAGGCCTACCGCTGATATAGACCTACCCCTGATATAGGCCTACCCCTGATATAGGCCTACCCCTGATATAGACCTACCCCTGATATAGGCCTACCCCTGATATAGACCTACCCCTGATATAGGCATACCCCTGATATAGGCATACCCCTGATATAGACCTACCCCTGATATAGACCTACCCCTGATATAGGCATACCCCTGATATAGACCTACCCCTGATATAGACCTACCCCTGATTTAGGCATACCCCCGAGTCATACTGACCTGCATCATGTTTAGTGCATAGAGGCAGACCGTCTATCTGCTTGGTCTCTAGGCTAGTTGTCCACGGTAAATATTTAATGAAGGTGAAAGCCAAATAATTTCACAGCTTCTTTTTTTGAACAGGCAGTGAGAATTAATGTTCATCATTGTTGCTCATCAGGAATATGATGTGCCGAGGACCACGGCAATAGAGGTGTGGTTATAAGGCCTTGTGGGTAATGGGTATCGGGGTTGAAAGGCCACATATAGACTGTTGAATGGCTACTTCTGAACTTCTAGAAGCGTCAATATCGATGTAACAATGTTAATATAAGCATTTCTATACATTGTTGGATTCTGTATTTTACATTATAGCCATTAGCATATATATGATTAAATATTATCTGATGTTGGTTGTGTGAGGTGTCTGCATTTGTGCACTGGAGCATCATTATGAGATTAAACAACTGCTTGCTACTTGCCTGTTTGTGTGTGACAAGAACTGAGTAACATGGTGTGACCTGCATGTTGCAAAACTGTAGATAACAGCCCAGCAGATGCTTTGTCCTTGTGTTTGTATGTAACAATACTGAGCACATGGTGTGACTTGCTGTATCTTACAAAGTTGTGATGGGGAGGGGTGGTCATCACGAGGTTTAACTGAGATGGAAAGATACTGAACTACACAATAGCAGGAACTGAGCAACTGTTGTAACTAGGCTGCGATACCAGAACAGTAAGGATCTATACATCGACGGAGGGAGGACTCCAAGAGGCGGGGACCCGCCTGAGTGCCTGCGATAGGCTGGGCAAGTTTAAACCACGCCCAGTCTCTACTGTGATAGGCCAACAGATGGGTTCGCCTATGTCCATCACAGTATAAGAACACTGTTTACATACATAGAGTTCTCTGTTCTGCCCTGCGTGGTATTACAGTGAGCCCGTATATACGAAAGTTGCATTTGCCATTTATTACTTAGCTAATAAAAAATACATAGTAGAAAATCAGTGACTGATTGTTATATTTATCCTGATACCAGATTTGAATTTACGCAACTCTAACAACACACACTTGTTTTCTGCCATGAACCTTTATACACCCCTAGGAAACCTTTGTAAGAGGTCAACTCGGGTCATAGAGTCCCCCAAAAATAGATATATATTTTTTTTTGTGGCTCAGTCGTATGGCTTGGCACAAATTATCCTATGCATGAATTAAACATAATTCTGCAATCCCCCTGGTGGCCATGGGGTGCTCAGTAGCACCACCAACAGTTGGCTTTTCCCCCAAACGTTGATGATTTTTAAATCAAGAATAGATTAACATATCTGAACGTTATTTGACATGAAGGTTTAGTAAGGGGTCCTTATTAAATCAAAAGAACACATGTCAAATTTAAATAGTTACGACGAAAAACACCTTTCAAAAAGTGCACTACTTCAGACATTGAATTGGCATGTGCTGATGCAGTACAGCGTTATGTATGTCCTAATGAATGTACATATCATTCTACACATCAATTAGAATGATAATAGCAAAGATATTGATGAAAAAACGGTTAGGGTTAGTAAAAAAACTACAAAATGGTGTCGCATTTGTAGTTCACAACTTCCGGTTTCTGTAACAAGATTTTATCTGTTACATCAATTATTTAATAGAATCCGACAATGTTTACGACATTAAAATGAAAGTAATATTGCGCAAGAATAATTTGTGAATATTTTAAAAATGAAATCAGAAAATTCAGAAATGTAGTCTATTACGTCACGGGCATTGAGACGCACAAAACCAAAACAAGCCGACTGAACAACCAAACCGACGACGTGTCCGAACAATGCAGATATATATACGTGCATGTTCACAATTCTCCCACTATGTCAGGACTGCCTGCATAAAATTTATTTCATCTAATTTTAGTAATAATACGGTGTTGCTAATAGTATCGATAAGAGTATGTCACTTGCAACCGGCTTGTTCAGGATGGGACAACCCCCATTTCAATAGAAACATTTCCACGTTTGTATCTTAACACACAAGGCTATGCATTATTCTTCCCAGAAGATGTCATGGGTCAGAATAATAAAATACAATAATCACTTCAATCATTCTGTGTCCATACTTTTGATGATTCATTGCGAGTGTCTGTATATTCTAGGCAACATTTTTCAACTAACCGGTTTCATCTGCAGCTGATGGGAGTCAGTTATTGTACAAGTAAAGTAGCCATCTGAAAAACTACTTGAGAGTCTAGAAGTAACTGGTCAAAGTATTAAGTACTAGTTCAGCATTTGTACATCTCATTAATACATAAGGAATCGTTGACTTAAAATAGGGTGACCAGACGTCCCAGTTTACCGTGAGCTGTCACCGGCTGGAGATGTCCCCGTTTTTAATTGTGCGTTAAAAACAGACTGCAAAGTGAAATAATATTTTACGTGGCAAGAAAGACCGGGCATCAGAGTCAACCGGTTGACGTCTCAATCTTGTTGTGCTTGTTTTGTCCAGCAGAGGGGGCCGCTCGCGACAGCAGCTTCATTCACTCTTCTTCTTCTACTAACTCCTTGCTCGCGCCAGTTTTAGAGGAAACTGCTGTGGAAAACTCGGCCGTAAGTGGAACCACAAACGTCTTTTCAAGCCAGGTAAGTTACACTCGTTTGAGATACTAGCTAATGATATTATTTCACAACTTATTTTATAGTTAAATGTTCTGCGGTATATGGTTTTAAATAGGTTATGCTAGCTAACATTAGCTATGTCGACTAAGTTATCGAGCTCGGTTCGCCAGCTGCTGTCATGGTAACGAGGTTAAAAAACGTTCACATGTAAACATTCAATGGACGGGCTATTTTGAAAATATGATTATATTAAATTAATACACAATTCTGATACTATTTATTTGTAGATTACAATTGTAATGGTTTGGCATTATAAGTTGTGTGAACATATATTTAGACATTTTCATGGATAACATTAGCGTAATGTTTTCTGCTAAAGTGGAGAGGAGTAAGACTGGATAGGAAGAAGAGTGAGATAGAGGAGGAAAGGTTAAGATATGATTACAGAGCCTGCCAATTTATTATTCCAAACAATGTTTTTGAGATAAAATACAAAATGAGGCAAGCAATGGGAATCTGTTAACCAAAGTATTATATCTAATAGTGTTCTATTTATTAATAAAGATTGGAGAAGGAAAAATGAAGGGAGTAAAAAGAGTGAAGCAAGGAGAGTGTGGAAGAGTGAGGTGGAAAGGTGAAGAGAAGGAAAGGAAGAAAGATCAGGAAGTTGAGAGTAAGAAGAGTGACACAAGGAGAGTGAAGAAGAGCAGACAGAGGAGGAACAATGGCTCTTTCATCCAAAAATGTAACCTGCAAAACAAAGTCGTGTCATTCTCTGCCAACAACACAAATACCAACCTTGGAGGACTGAATAGAGTGGGGAGGGTCAATGTCCATACCAACCTTGGAGGACTGAATAGGCTGGGGAGGGTCAATGTCCATACCAACCTTGGAGGACTGAATAGGCTGGGGAGGGTCAATGTCCATACCAACCCTGGAGGACTGAATAGGCTGGGGAGGGTCAATGTCCATACCAACCCTGGAGGACTGAATAGGCTGGGGAGGGTCAATGTCCATACCAACCCTGGAGGACTGAATAGGCTGGGGAGGGTCAATGTCCATACCAACCTTGGAGGACTGAATAGGCTGGGAGGGTCAATGTCCATACCAACCCTGGAGGACTGAATAGGCTGGGGAGGGTCAATGTCCATACCAACCCTGGAGGACTGAATAGGCTGGGGAGGGTCAATGTCCAGACCAACCTTGGAGGACTGAATAGGCTGGGGAGGGTCAATGTCCATACCAACCTTGGAGGACTGAATAGAGTGGGGAGGGTCAATGTCCATACCAACCTTGGAGGACTGAATAGGCTGGGGAGGGTCAATGTCCATACCAACCTTGGAGGACTGAATAGAGTGGGGAGGGTCAATGTCCATACCAACCTTGGAGGACTGAATAGGCTGGGGAGGGTCAATGTCCATACCAACCTTGGAGGACTGAATAGGCTGGGGAGGGTCAATGTCCATACCAAAGTTAAAAATGCTCTGCAGCGGGAGGTGATTGGCTTTGGTTGTCCTGCCCACATCATTCATAACACGGCCAGAACAGCTTTGGGTATGGTTCCCCTTGAAGTTGAGTACCCGCTCACAAAGATATTTTCATATTTTCAGAGTAGAAAAGACTGAAGAGCTGCAATGTCTAAAGAGCTTTCTCAAAACCTCCCAATCATTCTTCACTACGGCTGTGAACTACTTGCAGGTATTGGGGAAAGCACACAGATAATCTAAAATATATATATTGTCTCCTTTTAAACAGGCAACCTCAGCGTGAAGAGATCCAGAAGGCAGCAGCCACACTGCAGGAAAAATGCCCCCATGTGACCATCAATGAGGATGCATTGTTTGACGAGGTTACTGGCCTGCAAGAGTTCCTAAAGGGGGGATCGCTTGAATAATGGAAAACATCGGAGACACCGCTTAGTCAGAGATGGAGTTACCCACTTCAAAGAGAACCACATCCCACACTCTAACCTGGCTAGATTAGCGTCTGTTGTCATGTGCTTACCTGGAAGTAATACACCAGTCGAGAGAGTGTTCTCCCAAATGAATGCTCTATGGACAGCAGCAAGAAATAGGTTCCCTGTTCCTACCATCAAGGCCATGCTTATTGTGAAGACAAACGCCAACCTCCCCTGCCAGGAGTTCATGGAGAAGCTGGCCAAAGACAGAGCAATCCTGAAGAAGATACATTGTTCTGAGAAATATACAGATTAGGTTGGAATAAGTGGTAACTACATAATCTCATCACCGTCTTATTTCTTCATTATGTTAAATATTTCACATAGACTATTTTCTGTTTTTTAAAGGTCACATGTTCTCTTCTGCTCTTATTCTACCCAGACTAGCAGGACCACTGATTGGCTGTTCAGATCAGTTCTACCCAGACTAGCAGGACCACTGATTGGCTGTTCAGATCAGTTCTACCCAGACTAGCAGGACCACTGAATGGCTGTTCAGATCAGTTCTACCCAGACTAGCAGGACCACTGAATGGCTGTTCAGATCAGTTCTACCTAGACTAGCAGGACCACTGAATGGCTGTTCAGATCAGTTCTACCCAGACTAGCAGGACCACTGATTGGCTGTTCAGATCAGTTCTACCCAGACTTGCAGGACCACTGATTGGCTGTTCAGATCAGTTCTACCCAGACTAGCAGGACCACTGATTGGCTGTTCAGATCAGTTCTACCCAGACTAGCAGGACCACTGATTGGCTGTTCAGATCAGTTCTGTCTTGTCTATAGTTTTTCTATAATATAGTTGTTTTCTCTGTCACAGTGGGCCTGTTAGACTAAATACATGAAACCGGAATTATCCCCTTTATTTCATAGATAATAACATTGGATATTTTAATGATATATTGATATTATATATAATAGATAATAACAGTGGATATTTTAATGATATATTGATATTATATATAATAGATAATAACAGTGGATATTTTAATGATATATTGATATTATATATAATAGATAACAACATTGGATATTTTAATGATATATTGATATTATATATAATAGATAATAACAGTGGATATTTTAATGATATATTGATATTATATATAATAGATAATAACAGTGGATATTTTAATGATATATTGATATTATATATAATAGATAATAACAGTGGATATTTTAATGATATATTGATATTATATATAATAGATAATAACAGTGGATATTTTAATGATATATTGATATTATATATAATAGATAATAACAGTGGATATTTTAATGATATATTGATATTATATATAATAGATAACAACATTGGATATTTTAATGATATATTGATATTATATATAATAGATAATAACAGTGGATATTTTAATGATATATTGATATTATATATAATAGATAATAACAGTGGATATTTTAATCATATATTGATATTATATATAATAGATAATAACAGATATTTTAATGATATATTGATATTATATATAATAGATAACATAGATATTTTAATGATATATTGATATTATATATAATAGATTAATAACATTGGATATTTTAATGATATATTGATATTATATATAATAGATTAATAACATTGGATATTTAATCATATATTGATATTATATATAATAGATAATAACATTGGATATTGTAATGATATATTGACCTCCGACCTGTAAATGTCCCGGTTTTAATTTCAGAAATCTGGTCACCTTAACTTAAAATCCCATGACTAATGTACTGATGTAGCTCCATGGGAGGAGTGAAACCCGCAGGCTCACCGTGGAATGAGTTGGAAACATGCTAGTGTATGTTTACATTTACTTTGTTTACAAACATTGGAGTAGAACAAAAACATCTATTTTGGGATCTGATGGGGTACGGCAGTTGAACTATATTCATGAGGCATTTATAAATGATATTCTTCAAGCATCCATAAGTGGATGTATCAACTGCAGATTGGCCATTTAAAGGGGTCATGTGACCTGGTCATGTGACCTGGTCATGTGACCGGGCAAAAGCAGTAACAGACGAGCACCCTTCTCAAATCTGTACCCCATGATCACATTGTCAACCAGGAAGAAACATAAACCTTTATTTTCCATAAAATGTTCAAACTATTTTTCCTTAGGAAGGCAGACAAAGCACATCTACAAAACAAATGGAATCCCTTTCCACCCAATGCAAACTGCACCCACCCAAACGAACACCGTCAGTCTGGGACAGATTCCTCGTCATCAGAGCTGTAGTGGATGCTGTCATCTAGGTCCTCTTCCACGAGGTCATACAATATCAATTACAGGGTGCCAACATCAATACATATTAATGAACGTTCCCCTACTACTAATACAATGACGTATTCCTTAAATACAATATCAATTACAGGGTGCCAACATCAATACATATTAATGAACGTTACCCTACTTTGCCTGCTTAGGTCAGGTGCCACATGTGAAGCCAGGTCTTGCACATTCTCCGATCCCCTCTTTAGGCTTTCCCAGTGCTGCTGGACTTCCTTTAGGACAATTACCTCTTCCTCCTTCAGCTGTCTCAGGAGCATCACCCGGTCAAAGGCTATTTTCTTTGTGAGTAGGTCAGCTGTAAATTCACAAGAATGCAATGTGGATTTGTAACTTTAATGGCAGTGTGGTCTGTGTTTGAGCAACTGAACAAACACAGATAACAAAACAGAAACATAGTTATTGTGACACACAAACATACTACTTACTTTGTCCATGCAGCTCACAAGGCCACTCTGCTCCCAGGGCCACTCAGCTCCCTGGGCCACGCAGCTCCCAGGGCCACTCAGCTCCCAGGGCCACTCCGCTCCCAGGGCCACTCAGCTCTCAGGGCCACTCAGCTCTCAGGGCCACTCAGCTCCCAAGGCCACTCAGCTCCCAGGGCCACGCAGCTCCCAGGGCCACTCAGCTCCCAAGGCCACGCAGCTCCCAAGGCCACGCAGCTCCCAGGGCCACGCAGCTCCCAGGGCCACTCTGCTCCCAGGGCCACGCAGCTCCCAGGGCCACTCAGCTCCCAAGGCCACGCAGCTCCCAAGGCCACGCTGCTCCCAGGGCCACGCAGCTCCCAGGGCCACTCTGCTCCCAGGGCCACGCAGCTCCCAGGGCCACTCAGCTCCCAGGGCCACGCAGCTCCCAGGGCCACTCAGCTCCCAGGACCACTCAGCTCCCAAGGTCATTGGAGTACACCCTCTAAGGGTCATTGGAGTACACCCTCTAAGGGTTAGCGCTCAGGGTCATTGGAGTCACGCCCTCTAAGGGTCGTTGGAGTACACCCTCTAAGGGTCATTGGAGTACACCCTCTAAGGGTCATTGGAGTACACCCTCTAAGGGTTAGCGCTCAGGGTCATTGGAGTACGCCCTCTAAGGGTCGTTGGAGTACGCCCTCTAAGGGTCATTGGAGTACACCCTCTAAGGGTTAGCGCTCAGGGTCATTGGAGTACGCCCTCTAAGGGTTAGAACTCAGGGTCATTGGAGTACGCCCTCTAAGGGTTAGAGCTCAGGGTCATTGGAGTGCACCCTCTAAGGGTTAGAGCTCAGGGTCATTGGAGTACGCCCTCTAATGGTCATTGGAGTACGCCCTCTAAGGGTCATTGGAGTACACCCTCTAAGGGTCGTTGGAGTACGCCCTCTAAGGGTTAGCGCTCAGGGTCATTGGAGTACACCCTCTAAGGGTTAGAGCTCAGGGTCATTGGAGTACACCCTCTAAGGGTTAGAGCTCAGGGTCATTGGAGTACGCCCTCTAAGGGTCGATGGAGTACGCCCTCTAAGGGTTAGCTCTCAGGGTCATTGGAGTACACCCTCTAAGGGTTAGCGCTCAGGGTTATTGGAGTACGCCCTCTAAGGGTTAGCGCTCAGGGTCATTGGAGTACGCCCTCTAAGGGTTAGCTCTCAGGGTCATTGGAGTACACCCTCTAAGGGTTAGCTCTCAGGGTCATTGGAGTATGCCCTCTAAGGGTTAGCTCTCAGGGTCATTGGAGTACGCAAGCCTCTCCACTAGGTCAAGGTGACAGTCCAGGAGAGTTACATTTAGGATGATTTATTTGATGTATTCTTTACCTGTATTAGCCCATTGCTGAACTTCCATTGTCCAGTTGTACAGAGTCTCATCTCCTTCTTAAACTTTTCGAGAGTCTGGGTCTCCTCCTTGATTTTAGCTGTTGTCTGAGATGGTTAACATGTTCCCCCCACGGCCTGGATGGTTAACATGTCTGTTCCCCCCACGGCCTGGATGGTTAACATGTCTGTCCCCCCATGGCCTGGATGGTTAACATGTCTGTTCCCCCCACGGCCTGGATGGTTAACATGTCTGTTCCCCCCACGGCCTGGATGGTTAACATGTCTGTTCCCCCCACAGCCTGGATGGTTAACATGTCTGTTCCCCACAGCCTGGATGGTTAACATGTCTGTTTCCCCACAGCCTGGATGGTTAACATGTCTGTTCACAGCCTGGATGGTTAACATGTCTGTTCCCCCCCACGGCCTGGATGGTTAACATGTCTGTTCACAGCCTGGATGGTTAACATGTCTGTTCCCCCCACAGCCTGAATGGTTAACATGTCTGTTCCCCCCCACGGCCTGGATGGTTAACATGTCTGTTTCCCCCCCACGGCCTGGATGGTTAACATGTCTGTTCACTCCCACATTCTGGATGGTTAACGTGTCTGATACCCCACGGGTTAACATGTCTGTTCACCCCCACAGCCTGGATGGTTAACATGTCTGTTCCCCCCACAGCCTGGATGGTTAACATGTCTGTTCACAGCCTGGATGGTTAACATGTCTGTTCCCCCCCACGGCCTGGATGGTTAACATGTCTGTTCACGGCCTGGATGGTTAACATGTCTGTACCCCCCACGGCCTGGATGGTTAACATGTCTGTACCCCCCACGGCCTGGATGGTTAACATGTCTGTTCACAGCCTGGATGGTTAACATGTCTGTTCCCCCCCACGGCCTGGATGGTTAACATGTCTGTTCCCCCCCACGGCCTGGATGGTTAACATGTCTGTTCCCCCCACGGCCTGGATGGTTAACATGTCTGTTCCCCCCCATGGCCTGGATGGTTAACATGTCTGTTCCCCCCACAGCCTGGATGGTTAACATGTCTGTTTCCCCCCACAGCCTGGATGGTTAACATGTCTGTTCCCCCCACAGCCTGGATGGTTAACATGTCTGTTCCCCCCACAGCCTGGATGGTTAACATGTCTGTTCCCCCCCACGGCCTGGATGGTTAACATGTCTGTTCACGGCCTGGATGGTTAACATGTCTGTTCCCCCCACAGCCTGGATGGTTAACATGTCTGTTTCCCCCCACAGCCTGGATGGTTAACATGTCTGTTCCCCCCACAGCCTGGATGGTTAACATGTCTGGTCCCCCCCACAGCCTGGATGGTTAACATGTCTGTTTCCCCCCACAGCCTGGATGGTTAACATGTCTGTTCCCCCCCACAGCCTGGATGGTTAACATGTCTGTCCCCCCCATGGCCTGGATGGTTAACATGTCTGTTCCCCCCACAGCCTGGATGGTTAACATGTCTGTTCCCCCCACAGCCTGGATGGTTAACATGTCTGTTACCCCCCACAGCCTGGATGGTTAACATGTCTGTTTCCCCCCACGGCCTGGATGGTTAACATGTCTGTTCCCCCCACAGCCTGGATGGTTAACAGGTCTGTTCCCCCACAGCCTGGATGGTTAACATGTCTGTTCCCCCACAGCCTGGATGGTTAACATGTCTGTTCCCCCCACAGCCTGGATGGTTAACATGTCAGTTCCCCCACAGCCTGGATGGTTAACATGTCTGTTCCCCCACAGCCTGGATGGTTAACATGTCTGTTCCCCCCACAGCCTGGATGGTTAACATGTCTGTTCCCCACAGCCTGGATGGTTAACATGTCTGTTCCCCCACAGCCTGGATGGTTAACATGTCTGGTCCCCCCACGGCCTGGATTGTTAACATGTTTCCCCCCACGGCCTGGATGGTTAACATGTCTGTTCCCCCCACGGCCTGGATGGTTAACATGTCTGTTCCCCCCACGGCCTGGATGGTTAACATGTCTGTTCCCCCCACAGCCTGGATGGTTAACATGTCTGTTCCCCCCACGGCCTGGATGGTTAACATGTCTGTTCCCCCCACAGCCTGGATGGTTAACATGTCTGTCCCCCCCACGGCCTGGATGGTTAACATGTCTGTGCCCCCCACGGCCTTGATGGTTAACATGTCTGTTCACAGCCTGGATGGTTAACATGTCTGTTTCCCCCCACAGCCTGGATGGTTAACATGTCTGTTCACAGCCTGGATGGTTAACATGTCTGTTTCCCCCCACAGCCTGAATGGTTAACATGTCTGTTCCCCCCAGATAAGTATTAACATAGCTGAATAGAACTCCTTATTCCAGATAAGTAGTAACATAGCTGAATAGAACTCCTTATTCCAGATAAGTAGTAACATAGCTGAATAGAACTCCTTATTCCAGATGAGTAGTAACATAGCTGAATAGAACTCCTTATTCCAGATAAGTAGTAACATAGCTGAATAGAACTCCTTATTCCAGATAAGTAGTAACATAGCTGAATAGAACTCCTTATTCCAGATAATTAGTAACATAGCTGAATAGAACTCCTTATTCCAGATAAGTAGTAACATAGCTGAATAGAACTCCTTATTCCAGATAAGTAGTAACATAGCTGAATAGAACTCCTTATTCCAGATAAGTAGTAACATAGCTGAATAGAACTCCTTATTCCAGATAAGTAGTAACATAGCTGAATAGAACTCCTTATTCCAGATAAGTAGTAACATAGCTGAATAGAACTCCTTATTCCAGATAAGTAGTAACATAGCTGAATAGAACTCCTTATTCCAGATAAGTAGTAACATAGCTGAATAGAACTCCTTATTCCAGATAAGTAGTAACATAGCTGAATAGAACTCCTTATTCCAGATAAGTAGTAACATAGCTGAATAGAACTCCTTATTCCAGATAAGTAGTAACATAGCTGAATAGAACTCCTTATTCCAGATAAGTAGTAACATAGCTGAATAGAACTCCTTATTCCAGATAAGTAGTAACATAGCTGAATAGAACTCCTTATTCCAGATAAGTAGTAACATAGCTGAATAGAACTCCTTATTCCAGATAAGTAGTAACATAGCTGAATAGAACTCCTTATTCCAGATAAGTAGTAACATAGCTGAATAGAACTCCTTATTCCAGATAAGTAGTAACATAGCTGAATAGAACTCCTTATTCCAGATAAGTAGTAACATAGCTGAATAGAACTCATTATTCCAGATAAGTAGTAACATAGCTGAATAGAACTCCTTATTCCAGATAAGTAGTAACATAGCTGAATAGAACTCCTTATTCCAGATAAGTAGTAACATAGCTGAATAGAACTCCTTATTCCAGATAAGTAGTAACATAGCTGAATAGAACTCCTTATTCCAGATAAGTAGTAACATAGCTGAATAGAACTCCTTATTCCAGATAAGTAGTAACATAGCTGAATAGAACTCCTTATTCCAGATAAGTAGTAACATAGCTGAATAGAACTCCTTATTCCAGATAAGTAGTAACATAGCTGAATAGAACTCCTTATTCCAGATAATTAGTAACATAGCTGAATAGAACTCCTTATTCCAGATAAGTAGTAACATAGCTGAATAGAACTCCTTATTCCAGATAAGTAGAAACATAGCTGAATAGAACTCCTTATTCCAGATAAGGAGTAACATAGCTGAATAGAACTCCTTATTCCAGATAAGGAGTAACATAGCTGAATAGAACTCCTTATTCCAGATAAGGAGTAACATAGCTGAATAGAACTCCTTATTCCAGATAAGGAGTAACATAGCTGAATAGAACTCCTTATTCCAGATAAGTAGTGACATAGCTGAATAGAACTCCTTATTCCAGATAAGTAGTGACATAGCTGAATAGAACTCCTTATTCCAGATAAGTAGTGACATAGCTGAATAGAACTCCTTATTCCAGATAAGTAGTGACATAGCTGAATAGAACTCCTTATTCCAGATAAGTAGTGACATAGCTGAATAGAACTCCTTATTCCAGATAAGTAGTGACATAGCTGAATAGAACTCCTTATTCCAGATAAGTAGTGACATAGCTGAATAGAACTCCTTATTCCAGATAAGTAGTGACATAGCTGAATAGAACTCCTTATTCCAGATAAGTAGTGACATAGCTGAATAGAACTCCTTATTCCAGATAAGTAGTAACATAGCTGAATAGAACTCCTTATTCCAGATAAGTAGTAACATAGCTGAATAGAACTCCTTATTCCAGATAAGTAGTAACATAGCTGAATAGAACTCCTTATTCCAGATAAGTAGTAACATAGCTGAATAGAACTCCTTATTCCAGATAAGTAGTAACATAGCTGAATAGAACTCCTTATTCCAGATAAGTAGTAACATAGCTGAATAGAACTCCTTATTCCAGATAAGTAGTAACATAGCTGAATAGAACTCCTTATTCCAGATAAGTAGTAACATAGCTGAATAGAACTCCTTATTCCAGATAAGTAGTAACATAGCTGAATAGAACTCCTTATTCCAGATAAGTAGTAACATAGCTGAATAGAACTCCTTATTCCAGATAAGTAGTAACATAGCTGAATAGAACTCCTTATTCCAGATAAGTAGTAACATAGCTGAATAGAACTCCTTATTCCAGATAAGTAGTAACATAGCTGAATAGAACTCCTTATTCCAGATAAGTAGTAACATAGCTGAATAGAACTCCTTATTCCAGATAAGTAGTAACATAGCTGAATAGAACTCCTTATTCCAGATAAGTAGTAACATAGCTGAATAGAACTCCTTATTCCAGATAAGTAGTAACATAGCTGAATAGAACTCCTTATTCCAGATAAGTAGTAACATAGCTGAATAGAACTCCTTATTCCAGATAAGTAGTAACATAGCTGAATAGAACTCCTTATTCCAGATAAGTAGTAACATAGCTGAATAGAACTCCTTATTCCAGATAAGTAGTAACATAGCTGAATAGAACTCCTTATTCCAGATAATTAGTAACATAGCTGAATAGAACTCCTTATTCCAGATAATTAGTAACATAGCTGAATAGAACTCCTTATTCCAGATAAGTAGTAACATAGCTGAATAGAACTCCTTATTCCAGATAAGTAGTAACATAGCTGAATAGAAATCCTTATTCCAGATAAGTAGTAACATAGCTGAATAGAACTCTTAATTTGAGGAACGTAAATATCTCTCCAGCATCATGTTGAGGGTATAATTTGAGGAACGTAAATATCTCTCCAGCATCATGTTGAGGGTATAATTTGAGGAACGTAAATATCTCTCCAGCATCATGTTGAGGGGTGGGTATAATTTAAGGAACGTAAATATCTCTCCAGCATCATGTTGAGGGTGGGTATAATTTAAGGAACGTAAATATCTCTCCAGCATCATGTTGAGGGTATAATTTAAGGAACGTAAATATCTCTCCAGCATCATGTTGAAGGGTGGGTATAATTTGAGGAACGTAAATATCTCTCCAGCATCATGTTGAAGGGTGGGTATAATTTGAGGAACGTAAATATCTCTCCAGCATCATGTTGAGGGGTGGGTATAATTTAAGGAACGTAAATATCTCTCCAGCATCATGTTGAGGGTATAATTTGAGGAACGTAAATATCTCTCCAGCATCATGTTGAGGGTATAATTTGAGGAACGTAAATATCTCTCCAGCATCATGTTGAGGGGTGGGTATAATTTAAGGAACGTAAATATCTCTCCAGCATCATGTTGAGGGTATAATTTGAGGAACGTAAATATCTCTCCAGCATCATGTTGAGGGTATAATTTGAGGAACGTAAATATCTCTCCAGCATCATGTTGAGGGTATAATTTGAGGAACGTAAATATCTCTCCAGCATCATGTTGAGGGTTGGGTATAATCTGAGGAACGTTCCAGCAGGAATCCGTTCCAAAAACGTCATAAATAACAAGGTTGTCAACAAACAACACATACAGAGTCATATAACAGTAGAATGAGATACGGGGTAGGGAGTGAGCTATGTAATTACGTTTTTCACTCACCACGTTTATTCGGACAAATGTCTCTCTTCATGCTGGTTGCCTCCACCATTTCTCGTTCGTTGGTTTAGTAATTATTTCCGGTGTTCCTGCATTTGCCGGTGAACTCTGTTGCGCCTCAATTAGGGAATCGCTGTGGTTGAAATGTAACTAATGACCGCAAGCCCCAGTATTTTATTAGGTAGGTGGCTTGTACACAATTGTTATACAGTACTGTATATACTGTATTGAAACAGGCAGGGTCTTGAACCCTCAACCTTCTAGCCCGAGGACCGGCGCGCAAAAGCTTGGGTCCTATCCTGCTCTTATAAACACAGGGTCCTTACACTACTCCCTCCTTTCAAAGAGTGCTTCCTCGCGCTAGCTTACGTCTGTTTATTGGACATATATATTAGTGTCTAATAAAAAATAGCAACTTATGTAAAGCATCCCATCTGTGTTAGTGTGTGTGTATGGTGTTGTTTCTCTTGATGTCCACTAGGTGTCAGCACAGCTTCAATAATGTCACACCAGGATCACATCATGTTTTCATGTGTAACAAATCAAATTGTATTTGTCACATGCGCCGAATACTACATGTTTAAACATTAGAGTGAAATGCTGAAATGAAGCCCTAAACCAACAATTTAGTTGTAAGAAAAATGTGTTAAGTAAAAAACAAGAAATATAAGTAACAAATAATTAAAGATCAGCAGTAAAATAAAAAATAGCGAGGCGATATACAGGGGGAACCAGTACAGCGTCAATGTGGAGGCTATATACAGGGGTACCAGTACAGAGTCAATGTGGAGGCTATATACAGGGGGAACCAGTACAGAGTCAATGTGGAGGCTATATACAGGGGGTACCAGTACAGAGTCAATGTGGAGGCTATATACAGGGGGTACCTGTACAGAGTCAATGTGGAGGCTATATACAGGGGGTACCAGTACAGAGTCAATGTGGAGGCTATATACAGGGGGAACCAGTACAGAGTCAATGTAGAGGCTATATACAGGGGGTACCAGTACAGAGTCAATGTGGAGGCTATATACAGGGGGAACCAGTACAGAGTCAATGTGGAGGCTATATACAGGGGGAACCAGTACAGAGTCAATGTGGAGGCTATATACAGGGGGAACCAGTACAGAGTCAATGTGGAGGCTATATACAGGGGGTACCACTACAGAGTCAATGTGGAGGCTATATACAGGGGGTACCAGTACAGAGTCAATGTGGAGGCTATATACAGGGGTACCAGTACAGGGTCAATGTGGAGGCTATATACAGGGGTACCAGTACAGAGTCAATGTAGAGGCTATATACAGGGGGTACCAGTACATAGTCAATGTGGAGGCTATATACAGGGGGTACCAGTACATAGTCAATGTGGAGGCTATATACAGGGGGTACCAGTACAGAGTCAATGTGGAGGCTATATACAGGGGGTACCAGTACATAGTCAATGTGGAGGCTATATACAGGGGGTACCGGTACAGAGTCAATGTGGAGGCTATATACAGGGGGTACCAGTACATAGTCAATGTGGAGGCTATATACAGGGGGTACCGGTACAGAGTCAATGTGGAGGCTATATACAGGGGGTACCAGTACATAGTCAATGTGGAGGCTATATACAGGGGGTACCGGTACAGAGTCAATGTGGAGGCTATATACAGGGTACTACGGTGCAGTGTCAATGTGGAGGCTATATACAGGGGGTACTGGTACAGAGTCAATGTAGAGGCTATATACAGGGGGAACCAGTACAGAGTCAATGTGGAGGCTATATACAGGGGGAACCAGTACAGAGTCAATGTGGAGGCTATATACAGGAGGAACCAGTACAGAGTCAATGTGGAGGCTATATACAGGGGTACCAGTACAGAGTCAATGTGGAGGCTATATACAGGGGGTACCGGTACAGAGTCAATGTGGAGGCTATATACAGGGGTACCAGTACAGAGTCAATGTGGAGGCTATATACAGGGGGAACCAGTACAGAGTCAATGTAGAGGCTATATACAGGGGTACCAGTACAGAGTCAATGTGGAGGCTATATACAGGGGGAACCAGTACAGAGTCAATGTGGAGGCTATATACAGGGGGAACCAGTACAGAGTCAATGTGGAGGCTATATACAGGGGGAACCAGTACAGAGTCAATGTGGAGGCTATATACAGGGGGTACCACTACAGAGTCAATGTGGAGGCTATATACAGGGGGTACCACTACAGAGTCAATGTGGAGGCTATATACAGGGGGTACCAGTACAGAGTCAATGTGGAGGCTATATACAGGGGGTACCGGTACAGAGTCAATGTGGAGGCTATATACAGGGTACTACGGTGCAGTGTCAATGTGGAGGCTATATACAGGGGGTACTGGTACAGAGTCAATGTAGAGGCTATATACAGGGGGAACCAGTACAGAGTCAATGTGGAGGCTATATACAGGGGGAACCAGTACAGAGTCAATGTGGAGGCTATATACAGGGGAACCAGTACAGAGTCAATGTGGAGGCTATATACAGGGGGTACCAGTACAGAGTCAATGTGGAGGCTATATACAGGGGGTACCGGTACAGAGTCAATGTGGAGGCTATATACAGGGGGTACCAGTACAGAGTCAATGTGGAGGCTATATACAGGGGGAACCAGTACAGAGTCAATGTAGAGGCTATATACAGGGGGTACCAGTACAGAGTCAATGTGGAGGCTATATACAGGGGGAACCAGTACAGAGTCAATGTGGATGCTATATACAGGGGGAACCAGTACAGAGTCAATGTGGAGGCTATATACAGGGGGAACCAGTACAGAGTCAATGTGGAGGCTATATACAGGGGGTACCACTACAGAGTCAATGTGGAGGCTATATACAGGGGGTACCACTACAGAGTCAATGTGGAGGCTATATACAGGGGGTACCAGTACAGAGTCAATGTGGAGGCTATATACAGGGGGTACCAGTACAGGGTCAATGTGGAGGCTATATACAGGGGGTACCAGTACAGAGTCAATGTGGAGGCTATATACAGGGGGTACCAGTACAGAGTCAATGTGGAGGCTATATACAGGGGGTACCGGTACAGAGTCAATGTGGAGGCTATATACAGGGGGAACCAGTACAGAGTCAATGTGGAGGCTATATACAGGGGGTACCAGTACAGAGTCAATGTGGAGGCTATATACAGGGGTACCAGTACAGAGTCAATGTGGAGGCTATATACAGGGTACTACGGTGCAGTGTCAATGTGGAGGCTATATACAGGGGGTACCGGTACAGAGTCAATGTGGAGGCTATATACAGGGGGTACCGGTACAGAGTCAATGTGGAGGCTATATACAAGCGGTACCAGTACAGAGTCAATGTGGAGGTTATATACAGGGGGTACCAGTACAGAGTCAATGTGGAGGCTATATACAGGGGGTACCGGTACAGAGTCAATGTGGAGGCTATATACAGGGGGTACCGGTACAGAGTCAATGTGGAGCCTATATACAGGGGGTACCAGTACATAGTCAATGTGGAGGCTATATACAGGGGGTACCGGTACAGAGTCAATGTGGAGGCTATATACAGGGGGTACCGGTACAGAGTCAATGTGGAGGCTATATACAGGGGGTACCGGTACAGAGTCAATGTGGAGGCTATATACAGGGGGTACCAGTACATAGTCAATGTGGAGGCTATATACAGGGGGTACCGGTACAGAGTCAATGTGGAGGCTATATACAGGGGGTACCGGTACAGAGTCAATGTGGAGGCTATATACAGGGGGTACCAGTACATAGTCAATGTGGAGGCTATATACAGGGGGTACTGGTACAGAGTCAATGTGTGGGGGTTACGGTACAGAGACAATGTGGAGGCTATATACAGGGTACTACGGTGCAGTGTCAATGTGGAGGCTATATACAGGGGGAACCAGTACATAGTCAATGTGGAGGCTATATACAGGGGTACTGGTACAGAGTCAATGTAGAGGCTATATACAGGGGGAACCAGTACAGAGTCAATGTGGAGGCTATATACAGGGGGAACCAGTACAGAGTCAATGTGGAGGCTATATACAGGGGGTACCAGTACATAGTCAATGTGGAGGCTATATACAGGGGGTACCAGTACATAGTCAATGTGGAGGCTATATACAGGGAGTACCGGTACAGAGTCAATGTGGAGGCTATATACAGGGGGTACCGGTACAGAGTCAATGTGGAGGCTATATACAGGGGGTACCGGTACAGAGTCAATGTGGAGGCTATATACAGGGGGTACCAGTACATAGTCAATGTGGAGGCTATATACAGGGGGTACTGGTACAGAGTCAATGTGGAGGCTATATACAGGGGGTACCGGTACAGAGTCAATGTGAAGACTATATACAGGGGGTACCAGTACATAGTCAATGTGGAGGCTATATACAGGGGGTACCGGTACAGAGTCAATGTGGAGGCTATATACAGGGGGTACTGGTACAGAGTCAATGTGGAGGCTATATACAGGGTATTACGGTACAGAAACAATGTGGAGGCTATATACAGGGTGTACCGGTACAGAGTCAATGTGGAGGCTATATACAGGGTATTACGGTACAGAGTCAATGTGTGGGGGCTATATACAGGGGGAACCAGTACAGAGTCAATGTGGAGGCTATATACAGGGGGTACTGGTACAGAGTCAATGTAGAGGCTATATACAGGGGGTACCGGTACAGAGTCAATGTGTGGGGGCACCGGTTAGTCGAGGTAATTGAGTCCAGTGGTGTAAATTACTTAACAGAAATGTATTTAAAACTTCACTACATTCTGTTTATATCTGTACTTTTACTCTCTGTTTCTTTATAACTTTTAATTTTACTTCACTACATTTCTAAAGAAAATAATGTATGTTTTACTCCAGACAGTTTCCCTGGCACCCAAAAGTACTTGTTTCATTTCAAATGCTAAGCCGGACAGGAAAATGGTCCATATCACACACTTATCAAGAGAACATCCCTGGTCATCCCTACTGCCTCTGATCTGGAGGACTCACTAACCAGAGAACATCCCTGGTCATCCCTACTGCCTCTGATCTGGAGGACTCACTAAACAGAGAACATCCCTGGTCATCCCTACTGCCTCGGATCTGGAGGACTCACTAAACAGAGAACATCCCTGGTCATCCCTACTGCCTCTGATCTGGAGGACTCACTAAACAGAGAACATCCCTGGTCATCCCTACTGCCTCTGATCTGGAGGACTCACTAAACAGAGAACATCCCTGGTCATCCCTACTGCCTCGGATCTGGAGGACTCACTAAACAGAGAACATCCCTGGTCATCCTTACTGCCTCTGATCTGTAGGACTCACTAAACAGAGCACATCCCTGGTCATCCTTACTGGCTCTGATCTGGAGGACTCACTAAACAGAGAACATCCCTGGTCATCTCTACTGCCTCTGATCTGGAGGACTCACTAAACACATGCTTTGTTTGTAAATTATGTCTGAGTGTTCCCATGGCTATTTCTTAAATAAAAAAACTAACGAACCCCACCTCAACATTGTATAATTTTATAATCCAATTTCTCGTTCGGTCTAACGTACTTCCGGTTCCCACCTCAACATTGTTCTGTCAAGGCAGCAAAAGCAAGTTGGCGTGAAAGGAATTTAACTCACAACCTCTCCTTTGGGAATTCACCACCATAACTACTACTACAACTATTTGTAAACTATCTTAACATGTGGCTTTCTTCAGGGGGACCAAGACTAGGAACACCTTTGAATGGTCTACAAAGAATGGCCCCAGGTAAAAGTTGGCTTTTGCAGAGTATGGTTGTGTTGTTACTCCACAGCATAGTATGTTATCACAACTCTATTCAAATTACATTTGAAACAAGGTGTCACTTCATTCTTGCTATTTGATGGGAACTAGCCCCTTTTCCCCTATATACCTCTGGTTTGCTCTTTCAGGCCCACAAAGACAACAAGAAGTTTCTCCATTAACTGTTTCTCTGGGATTTGATCTCTCTGGTTTGGGGAGCAACCACCATAACCACTCCACCAGACAGACAGACAGAGATGTTAAGGTCTACACCTGTTGTATTAAGCACGTGATGAATACAATTTTATTTTATTTGACAGCATGGCGTCAGAATTGTAGGTAGAGTAATCTGATCCTAGATCTGTGGTTAGGGACAACTTCTATTTAAAGTTTCATTCATGTCTGCAGCCAGGGAATGTAATAGATGTATCACAGTGTTTAGTATTACACCATTACAACACATGGAGCACTGCCATCTAGTGGACAAATGGAGCACTGCCATCTAGTGGACAGATCAGGATACAACACATGGAGCACTGCCATCTAGTGGACACATGGAACACTGCCATCTAGTGGACACATGGAACACTGCCATCTAGTGGACACATGGAACACTGCCATCTAGTGGACAGATCAGGATACAACACATGGAGCACTGCCATCTAGTGGACAAATGGAGCACTGCCATCTAGTGGACACATGGAACACTGCCATCTAGTGGACAGATCAGGATACAACACATGGAGCACTGCCATCTAGTGGACAGGTCATGGAAGCTTTATTTGGCAAGTTGGCACCATAAACTGGTGTTGCTCAAGATAAACACACAATAACATTCAAGTAAAATGCAATTTACAATTTTACATAAACAATTAGAATATAAAACACATTGAAGCCTTCACATCATTCATCATGGACACAACACTACAACTTTCCTTCTGTTAGTAGTAATGACGTCTTTACAACTGATACTGTCAGCTGGTTCCAGTCAGTGGTGTCTGTATGTTCTCATGATAAACTAACTCTAACTGTGTTGTGGAAACTTCGCACCTCTCTGTTGCTGAAGCTGTTGATGGAGGTCAAGGCTGCAGTGTCTAAAGATAAGTCCGTTGGTGTGAAAAAGGAAGGAGGGAGAGAGAAGATAAGAGAAAGGAGAAGTTAAGAGATGGACTGACAGGGTTGTGGTTATTCACCGCTGCTGAAGAGAGCATATTTTTCCTTCCACCATGACGTTCTGATGAACAGGGTCACTAGGTAAAGAGAGAGGAGAGAGAGATGAGTGAGGGTCAGGGGAGCAGATCCAGTCTACTATAGTGAAGACCTCCAACACCATGACGTTCTGATGAACAGGGTCACTAGGTAAAGAGAGAGGAGAGAGAGATGAGTGGGGGACAGAGGAGCTGATCCAGTCTACTACAGTGAAGACTTCCAACACCACAGGAACAGTTATAGACCCCAACAGGTCTCAGTGTTTAATGTGTAGTTAGATACAGTTATACACTTGTGTGTGTGTGTGTGTTGTTTTCCTGTGAGGCTCAGTTGGTAGAGAATGGCCCTTACAGTGCCAGGGTTGTAGGTTCAAATCCCACGGGGGACCAGTACAGGACAAAGTACAATAATGTATCAACTCACTACTGTAAGTTGCTCTGGACAAGAGTTAAATGACCTAAAAATGATGAAATGTGTGACAGAGGAACAGAGGTGTTTAACAATGGGTGATGTTGTTCACAAACAGCTACAACCTCAAACAGACACAGATCTACTGCAGATCTACTGCTCTGATATGTCTATGTGTGGGGTGGAGACAGCCTCTATTTTTACGAATGCTTTGAGTTGTAAGAATATTTGGCTTGGTGACTTTGGGTATTTTGAGCATCATGTTATACTGTTTAAATGTCAGCCACCAGACCAGAGCATCATGTTATACTGTTTAAATGTCAGCCACCAGACCAGAGCATCATGTTATACTGTTTAAATGTCAGCAACCAGACCAGAGCATCATGTTATACTGTTTAAATGTCAGCAACCAGACCAGAGCATCATGTTATACTGTTTAAATGTCAGCCACCAGACCAGAGCATCATGACCTTGTATAGCCCACGTTATTTACTGATTTCTCTGATCTATTGTCCTTGTGAACTGTGATAAAAATCATTGTGTTGGGCGATTTAAATGTTGACAAAAAGACTGACTCCAATGCCATTGAATTTCTGAATCATTTTAGCTCTATGGACTTTATCCAACATGTTACTGGGCCCACCCATAACCACAGTCATACTCTGGGCCTGGTTATTACCAAGGGGCTTTCTACTGGGCCCACCCATAACCACAGCCATACTCTGGACCTGGTTATTACCAAGGGGCTTTCTACTGGGCTCACCCATAACCACAGCCATACTCTGGACCTGGTTATTACCAAGGGGCTTTCTATTGACATATCCTCTATAGTTGATGTTGCTTTATCTGATCACCACTGTGGATTTATACCTTGTTGCCCACAGGGTAGTTCTGAACGCATTATTAAGTACTGTTCAGTTTATATAGGTTACCCCTTATCAGTTATCAGATAGCACAGCATTGATTTTCAATGCTACGCAGACCATACACGATTTTCAATTTCTGTGACACCAGAGGATTTAGGCTCCATGGAGAAATTATTAGACTGTATTAGTGATTTAAATACTTGGTTGGCTCACAATTTCCTCCAGTAAATCAAGACTTGACCGAGGTACTTATTGTTGAACCAAAGCACTGCTATACAGTATTACAGTACCTATGGTGTTATAGTGTTATACAGTATTACAGTACCTGTGGTGTTGAATACTCATTATACATGGCTGTATGTTAGAGTCTTATACAGTACTACAGTCTTCACTGCAGAGTCGACTCGATCAGCTCCTGGAGACTTCTCTAGAGGAGAAGAGACAATGGTTTAAAGACATAAAGACACTGTGTGTGTGTGTGTGTGTGTGTGTGTGTGTGTGTGTGTGTGTGTGTGTGTGTGTGTGTGTGTGTGTGTGTGTGTGTGTGTGTGTGTGTGTGTGTGTACCTCTCCTTCTCCTGGATTCTGGTTCCTGTATGATTCTAACGTCAGCATACGTAACATCTCTGGGTTCAGCTGCTACATCTTTGTTCCTCTTGCAGAACAGGACCAGTAGAATGATCAGAGAGATGGAGAGAGCAGCCACCAACCCAGAGACAGACAGAGGGAGGAGGAGAGTGGGGGGGGGGGAGTTGGGGAGGGCTTTGGGAGGAGAGGAGGATGGGGTGGGTGGGCGGGGGGTGGTAGCTTGAAAAACACCAGAGGAAACAACACAGTAAATAGTTAGAAACTGTGATCTGATCTTAGATGAAGAACCACCCAGTTTATAATGCAGGTTTCATCACCTCTTAACAGTGTAAAGAAGAACCCCCCAGTTTATAATGCAGGTTTCAGCACCTCTTAACAGTGTAAAGAAGAACCACCCAGTTTATAATGCAGGTTTCAGCACCTCTTAACAGTGTAAAGAAGAACCACCCAGTTTATAATGCAGGTTTCAGCACCTCTTAACAGTGTAAAGAAGAACCATATAACCTGAATGTCAAGGTTTCTCATATTCTCACCTGTCACTGTCATCCAGCTCTCTGGTGATTCTCCTTCAGAGTTGGTACACTTGTAGAGTCCTTCATCTGACTTGGCTACTGCAGGGATGGTCATCTCTCCTGTAGTCTCAGTCCTGATGAGGGATCCATCTTTGTAGAAACCAGCTGTGAGGTCAGAGGGAGTTCCCTGATATCTGCAGCGCAGAGTCACATAATCTCCCTCAGTCACAGGAAGGGCAGGGCTCTCCAGGATCACAGCACCAACTGTATATAATATATAAACATCATATATAAACAGGGCTCTCCAGGGTCACAGCTCCAGCTGTATATAATATATAAACATCATATATAAACAGGGCTCTCCAGGATCACAGCACCAACTGTATATAATATATAAACATCATATATAAACAGAGCTCTCCAGGATCACAGCTCCAGCTGTATATAATATATAAACATCATATATAAACAGGTCTCTCCAGGATCACAGCTCCAGCTATATATAATATATAAACATCATATATAAACATAACATCAGCTCTCTGAAACCAGATGAGGCACTCACAACTATAATGTCAGTAGATGGTGTTTGTGGACATACCAGGTACTGTGATGTTGACAGCATTGCTGTGTTCTCCAGACCCAGACTCACACCAGTACACTCCACTGTCTGATGGTGTTAGTGACACGTTGCATGAAGACCCCTGTTGTTTTCCCCAGTCAGTATTACACTCTGAAAGGATTCCTCTCGATGCGTTCCTCATCACTCTCCATCCAGCAGAGTTCCCCTGAACCTCACAGCTCAGAGAGACAGACTCAAATTTAAAGAACTGAGATCTGTCAGGACTGACGCTCAGAGACGCTGGAGGAGAGAGATCTAAGAGAGAGAGAAAGAAAGGGAGAGATAAAGAAGGAGAGATAGAGTTGCATTGTCTCATGTACACTTTAAAATACAGGCCCTTAAGAGTGATGAAGCCTGGAACAGTGATGCTGAAACACAGCAGAAAGAGGCTATTCTCCAGCTGTTTAACCTGGTGATGAGGGTAGGCTGAGACCTGGAGACAAGGCTTTATAAAACCTAGACACAAAAAATAGTGACAAGTTTGATATATATATTTATTTTATTTCACTTTATTTATTAACCAACCATTTATTATCTGTCTTTGCTCTCTTTTTTATGTTTATTTCACCTTTATTTAACCAGGTGGCTAGTTGAGAACACCTTTATTTAACCAGGTACGCCAGTTGAGAACACCTTTATTTAACCAGGTAGGCCAGTTGAGAACACCTTTATTTAACCAGGTGGCCAGTTGAGAACACCTTTATTTAACCAGGTAGGCCAGTTGAGAACACCTTTATTTAACCAGGTGGCTAGTTGAGAACAAGTTCTCATTTACAACTGCGACATGGCCAAGATAAAGCAAAGCAGTTCGACACAAACAACAACACAGAGTTACACATGGATTAAACAAACATACAGTCAATAATACATTAGAAAAAAAGTATATATACAGTGTGTGCAAATGAGGTTAGATAAGGGAGGTAAAGGCAATAAAATAGGCCATAGTGTCGAAGTAATTGCAATATAGCAATTAAACACTGGAATGATAGATGTGCAGAAGATGAATGTGCAAGTAGAGACATTGGGTTGCAAAGGAGCAAAATAAATAAAT
Organism: Oncorhynchus masou masou; assembly: GCF_036934945.1. Lineage (NCBI taxonomy): Eukaryota > Metazoa > Chordata > Actinopteri > Salmoniformes > Salmonidae > Oncorhynchus > Oncorhynchus masou. The sequence continues at coordinate 101,690 of NW_027016860.1, forward strand.
AAATACAGTATGGGGATGAGGTAGTTGGATGGGCTATTTACAGATGGGCTATGTGCAGGTGCAGTGTGTCACGAATATTACCGAAGGTGACTCCCCTTCTTGTTCGGGTGGCGCTCGGCGCCGTCGTCGCCGGTCTGTTAGCTATCACCGTTGTTCTGTGTTCCTTTGGTTTTGTCTGATTGGTATCACCTGTTTCTTGTTTGGTTGTTTGGGTGGGGATATATATAGTTTGTTCAGCCCGCTTCTGTTTCGTTCGTCTGTTCTGTGTTTGAGTGTATTTTGTTTGTATTTTGGGTTTTGCGCTGTCCGTTATTATTTCTGATCATTCGTTTTCCTACTTTTGTTCATGTTATTTTTCCTGGACATTAAAGCATGTTTTTTCCCACATCTTTTGCTCTCTGCGCCTGACTCCACACCTCCTCACTCATTTGTCGTAACACAGTGATCTGTGAGCTGCCCTGACAGCTGGAGCTTGAATTTAGTGAGGGAGATAAGAGAGCGATTTTTGCAGTTTGTTCCAGTCATTGGCAGCAGAGAACTGTAAGGAAAGGCGGCCAAAGGGGGAACAAGTCAGAACCGTCCAGAGTAGTGATGCTGATACGGCCAGGTACCTTCTTTACTAAGACAATAAGGACTGGAGACCGATATGAAGGGTTGGTGTAGACTGATATGAAGTCACAACCAATGAAGAGACAGGAATACATTATACTATTATAGAACAGGTGATGAATATAGAGAAATGTTACTTTTGTAGAACAGGTGATGAATATAGAGAAATGTTGCTATTATAGAACAGGTGATGAATATAGAGAAATGTTACTATTATAGAACAGGTGATGAATATAGAGAAATGTTACTATTATAGAACAGGTGATGAATATAGAGAAATGTTACTATTATAGAACAGGTGATGAATATAGATAAATGTTACTATTATAGAACAGGTGATGAATATAGAGAAATGTACTCACCTCCACCTTGTCCGAGGCTACAGTATACCAGTGTACTCAACAGCACTGAAACACACAGAGAGAACTATCACTGTGGTACATGATATAAACACTGAACCACACAGAGAGAACTATCACTATGGTACATGATGGAAACACTGAAACACTGAAACACACAGAGATAACTATCACTATGGTACATAATATTAACACTGAAACACACAGAGATAACTATCACTATGGTACATAATATAAACACTGAACCACACAGAGAGAACTATCACTATGGTACATGATGGAAACACTCAAACACACAGATAACTATCAATGTGGTACATGATGTAAACACTGAAAAACACAGAGAGAGCTATCACTATGGTACATGATGGAAACACTGAAACACACAGAGAGAACTATCACTATGGTACATGATGTAAACACTGAAACACACAGAGAGAACTATCACAATGGTACATGATGTAAACACTGAAACACACAGAGATAAATATCACGATGGTACATGATGGAAACACTCAAACACACAGAGAGGACTATTACTATGGTACATGATGGAAACACTGAAACACACAGAGAGAACTATCACTATGGTGCATGATGGAAACACTTAAACACACAGAGAGAACTCTCTCTATGGTACATGATGTAAACACCGAAATACACAGAGAGAACTATCACTATAGTACATGATGTAAACAATGAAACAGAGAGAGAGATATATCACTATGGTACATGATGTAAAGACTGAAACACACAGATAGACTTATCACTATGGTACATGATGGAAACACTGAAACACACAGAGAGAACTATCGATATTGTCCATGATGTAATTACTGAAAGGCACAGAGAGAACTATCACTATGGTACATGATGGAAACAATGAAACACACAGAGAGAACTATCACTTTGGTACATGGTGTAAACACTGAAACACAAAGAGAGAACTATCACCATGGTACATAATGTAAACACTGAAATACACAGAGATAACTATCACAATGGTACATGGTGTAAACAATGAAACACACAGAGATAACTATCACTATGGTAAATGATGTAAACACTGAAACACTCAGAGAGAACTATCACCATTTTACATGATGTAAACATTGAAACACACAGGGATAACTATCACTATGGTCCAAGATGTAAACACAGAAACACACAGAGAGAACTATCACTATGGTACTTGGTGTAAACACTGAAACACACAGAGAGAGCTATCACTATGGTACATGATGTAAACACTGAAACACACAGAGAGAACTATAACAATAGTACATGATGTAAACACTGAAACACACAGAGAGAACTATCACAATGGTACATGATGTAAACACTGAAATACACAGAGATAACTATCACTATGGTACATGATGTACACACTGAAACACACAGAGAGAACTATCACGATGGTACATGATGGAAACACTCAAACACACAGAGAGGACTATTACTATGGTACATGATGTAAACACTGAACCACACAGAGAGAACTATCACTATGGTACATTATGTAAACACTTAAACACACAGAGAGAACTCTCTCTATGGTACATGATGTAAACACTGAAACACTCAGAGAGAACTATCACCATTTTACATGATGTAAACATTGAAACACACAGGGATAACTATCACTATGGTCCATGATGTAAACACAGAAACACACAGAGAGAACTATCACTATGGTACTTGGTGTAAACACTGAAACACACAGAGAGTACTATTACTATGGTACATGATGGAAACACTGAAACACACAGAGAGAACTTTCACCATGATACATGGTGTAAACACCGAAATACACAGAGAGAACTATGACTATGGTACATGATGTAATCACCGAAACACACAGTGAACTATCACTATGGTACATGATGTACACACTGAAACACACAGAGAGAACTATCACGGTGGTACATGATGTAAACACTGAACCACACAGAGAGAACTATCACTATGGTACATTATGTAAACACTGAAACACACAGAGGTAACTATCGCAATGGTACATGATGTAATCACTGAAACACACACAGAGAACTATCACTATGGTACATGATGGAAACACTGAAACACACAGAGATAACTATCACTATGGTCCATGATGTAAACACAGAAACACACAGAGAGAACTATCACTATGGTACTTGGTGTAAACACTGAAACACACAGAGAGAGCTATCACTATGGTACATGATGGAAACACTGAAACACACAGAGAGAACTATCACCATGGTGCATGGTGTAAACACTGATACACACAGAGAGAGATATCAGTATGGTACATGATGTAATCACTGAAACACACACAGAGAACTATCACTATGGTACATGATGGAAACAATGAAACACACAGAGATAACTATCACTTTTGTACATGATGTAAACACTGAAACACAAAGAGAGAACTATCACTATGGTACATAATGTAAACACTGAAATACACAGAGATAACTATCACAATGGTACATGATGTAAACAATGAAACACACAGAGAGAACTATCACTATGGTACATGATGTAAACACTGATACACACAGAGAGAGCTATCACTATGGTACATGATGTAATCACTGAAACACACACAGAGAACTATCACTATGGTACATGATGTAAACACTGAAACACACAGAGAGAACTATCACCATGGTGCATGGTGTAGACACTGAAATACACAGAGATAACTATCACTATGGTACTTGGTGTAAACACTGAAACACACAGAGAGAGATATCACCATGGTGCATGGTGTAAACACTGAAATACACAGAGATAACTATTACTATGGTACATGATGTACACACTGAAACACACAGAGAGAACTATCACGGTGGTACATGATGTAAACACTGAACCACACAGAGAGAACTATCACTATGGTACATGATGTAAACACTGATACACACAGAGAGAGATATCACTATGGTACATGATGTAATCACTGAAACACACACAGAGAACTATCACTATGGTACATGATGTAAACACTGAAACACACAGAGAGAACTATCACCATGGTGCATGGTGTAGACACTGAAATACACAGAGATAACTATCACTATGGTACATGATGTACACACTGAAACACACAGAGAGAACTATCACGGTGGTACATGATGTAAACACTGAACCACACAGAGAGAACTATCACTATGGTACATTATGTAAACACTTAAACACACAGAGAGAACTCTCTCTATGGTACATGATGTAAACACTGAAACACTCAGAGAGAACTATCACCATTTTACATGATGTAAACATTGAAACACACAGGGATAACTATCACTATGGTCCATGATGTAAACACAGAAACACACAGAGAGAACTATCACTATGGTACTTGGTGTAAACACTGAAACACACAGAGAGTATTATTACTATGGTACATGATGGAAACACTGAAACACACAGAGAGAACTTTCACCATGATACATGGTGTAAACACCGAAATACACAGAGAAAACTATGACTATGGTACATGATGTAATCACCGAAACACACAGTGAACTATCACTATAGTACATGATGTACACACTGAAACACACAGAGAGAACTATCACGGTGGTACATGATGTAAACACTGAACCACACAGAGAGAACTATCACTATGGTACATTATGTAAACACTGAAACACACAGAGGTAACTATCGCAATGGTACATGATGTAATCACTGAAACACACACAGAGAACTATCACTATGGTACATGATGGAAACACTGAAACACACAGAGATAACTATCACTATGGTACTTGGTTTAAACACTGAAACACACAGAGAGAGCTATCACTATGGTACATGATGGAAACACTGAAACACACAGAGAGAACTATCACCATGGTGCATGGTGTAAACACTGAAATACACAGAGATAACTATTACTATGGTACATGATGTACACACTGAAACACACAGAGAGAACTATCACGGTGGTACATGATGTAAACACTGAACCACACAGAGAGAACTATCACTATGGTACATGATGTAAACACTGATACACACAGAGAGAGATATCACTATGGTACATAATGTAAACACTGAAATACACAGAGATAACTATCACAATGGTACATGATGTAAACAATTAAACACACAGAGAGAACTATCACTATGGTACATGATGTAAACACTGATACACACAGAGAGAGCTATCACTATGGTACTTGATGTAATCACTTAAACACACAGAGAGAACTATCACTATGGTACATGATGTAAACACTGATACACACAGAGAGAGCTATCACTATGGTACTTGATGTAATCACTGAAACACACACAGAGAACTATCACTATGGTACATGATGTAAACACTGAAACACACAGAGAGAACTATCACCATGGTGCATGGTGTAGACACTGAAATACACAGAGATAACTATCACTATGGTACATGATGTACACACTGAAACACACAGAGAGAACTATCACGGTGGTACATGATGTAAACACTGAACCACACAGAGAGAACTATCACTATGGTACATTATGTAAACACTTAAACACACAGAGAGAACTCTCTCTATGGTACATGATGTAAACACTGAAACACTCAGAGAGAACTATCACCATTTTACATGATGTAAACATTGAAACACACAGCGATAAATATCACTATGGTCCATGATGTAAACAATGAAACACACAGAGAGAACTATCACTATGGTACATGATGTAAACACTGATACACACAGAGAGAACTATCACTATGGTACATGATGGAAACACTGAAACACACAGAGAGAGCTATCACTATGGTACATGATGGAAACACTAAAACACACAGAGAGAACTATCACCATGGTACATGATGGAAACACTGAAACACACAGAGAGAACTTTCACCATGATACATGGTGTAAACACCCAAATACACAGAGAGAACTATGACTATGGTACATGATGTAAACAATGAAACAGAGAGAGAGATATATCACTATGGTACATGATGTAAAGACTGAAACACACAGAGAGACTTATCACTACGGTACACGATGGAAACACTGAAACACACAGAGAGAACTATCACTATGGTACATGATGGAAACACTGAAACACACAGAGAGAGCTATCACTATGGTACATGATGTAATCACTGAAACACAGAGATAACTATCGCAATGGTACATGGTGTAAACAATGAAACACACAGAGAGAACTATCACTATGGTACATGATGTAAACACTGATACACACAGAGAGAACTATCACTATGGTACATGATGGAAACACTGAAACACACAGAGAGAGCTATCACTATGGTACATGATGGAAACACTAAAACACACAGAGAGAACTATCACCATGGTACATGATGGAAACACTGAAACACACAGAGAGAACTTTCACCATGATACATGGTGTAAACACCCAAATACACAGAGAGAACTATGACTATGGTACATGATGTAAACAATGAAACAGAGAGAGAGATATATCACTATGGTACATGATGTAAAGACTGAAACACACAGAGAGACTTATCACTACGGTACACGATGGAAACACTGAAACACACAGAGAGAACTATCACTATGGTACATGATGTAAACACTGATACACACAGAGAGAACTATCACTATGGTACATGATGGAAACACTGAAACACACAGAGAGAGCTATCACTATGGTACATGATGGAAACACTAAAACACACAGAGAGAACTATCACCATGGTACATGATGGAAACACTGAAACACACAGAGAGAACTTTCACCATGATACATGGTGTAAACACCCAAATACACAGAGAGAACTATGACTATGGTACATGATGTAAACAATGAAACAGAGAGAGAGATATATCACTATGGTACATGATGTAAAGACTGAAACACACAGAGAGACTTATCACTACGGTACACGATGGAAACACTGAAACACACAGAGAGAACTATCACTATGGTACATGATGGAAACACTGAAACACACAGAGAGAGCTATCACTATGGTACATGATGTAATCACTGAAACACAGAGATAACTATCGCAATGGTACATGGTGTAAACAATGAAACACACAGAGAGAACTATCACTATGGTACATGATGGAAACACTGAAACACACAGAGAGAGCTATCACTATGGTACATGATGGAAACACTGAAACACACAGAGAGAACTATCACCATGGTACATGATGGAAACACTGAAACACACAGAGAGAACTATCACCATGGTGCATGGTGTAAACACTGAAATACACAGAGATAACTATCACTATGGTACATGATGTACACACTGAAACACACACAGAGAACTATCACTATGGTACATGATGGAAACACTGAAACACACAGAGATAACTATCACTATGGTGCATGATGGAAACACTTAAACACACAGAGAGAACTCTCTCTATGGTACATGATGTAAACACTGAAACACTCAGAGAGAACTATCACCATTTTACATGATGTAAACATTGAAACACACAGGGATAACTATCACTATGGTCCATGATGTAAACACAGAAACACACAGAGAGAACTATCACTATGGTACTTGGTGTAAACACTGAAACACACAGAGAGTACTATTACTATGGTACATGATGGAAACACTGAAACACACAGAGAGAACTTTCACCATGATACATTGTGTAAACACCGAAATACACAGAGAGAACTATGACTATGGTACATGATGTAAACAATGAAACAGAGAGAGAGATATATCACTATGGTACATGATGTAAAGACTGAAACACACAGAGAGACTTATCACTACGGTACACGATGGAAACACTGAAACACACAGAGAGAACTATCACTATGGTACATGATGGAAACACTGAAACACACAGAGAGAACTATCACTATGGTACATGATGTAAACACTGAAACACACAGAGAGAACTATCACCATTGTACATGATGTAAAGGCTGAAACACACAGAGAGAACTATCACTATGGTACATGATGGAAACACTGAAACACACAGAGAGAACTATCGCTATTGTCCATGATGTAATTACTGAAAGGCACAGAGAGAACTATCACCATTGTACATGATGTAAAGGCTGAAACACACAGAGAGAACTATCACTATGGTACATGATGGAAACAATGAAACACACAGAGAGAACTCTCACTATGGTACTTGGTGTAAACACTGAAACACACAGAGAGTACTATCACCATGGTGCATGGTGTAAACACTGAAATACACAGAGATAACTATCACTATGGTACATGATGTACACACTGAAACACACAGAGAGAACTATCACGGTGGTACATGATGTAAACACTGAACCACACAGAGAGAACTATCACTATGGTACATGATGTAATCACTGAAACACACACAGAGAACTATCACTATGGTACATGATGGAAACACTGAAACACACAGAGATAACTATCACTATGGTGCATGATGGAAACACTTAAACACACAGAGAGAACTCTCTCTATGGTACATGATGTAAACACTGAAACACTCAGAGAGAACTATCACCATTTTACATGATGTAAACATTGAAACACACAGGGATAACTATCGCTATGGTCCATGATGTAAACACTGAAACACAAAGAGAGTACTATTACTATGGTACATGATGTAATTACTGAAAGGCACAGAGAGAACTATCACCATTGTACATGATGTAAAGGCTGAAACACACAGAGAGAACTATCACTATGGTACATGATGGAAACACTGAAACACAAAGAGAGAACTATCACTATGGTACATGATGGAAACACAGGGCTGGACCACAGATATTAATTTCCTAGTAGTCAGAGTTGTTGTTGTTGTTGTTGTTGTTGTTGTTGTTGTTGTTGTTGTTGTTGTCTGCAGTGGAAAGTGTCAAGGGATTCGTCTGAAGTCAGTCAGCTGTTCAGTCAGTTTGGGAGACTCAGGTACAAACTAATATGACCCCACTATGGAAAGAGGAGACTCAGGTACAAACTAATATGACCCCACTATGGAAAGGGGAGACTCAGCTACAAACTAATATGACCCCACTATGGAAAGAGGAGACTCTCAGCTACAAACTAATATGACCCCACTATGGAAAGGGGAGACTCTCAGCTACAAACTAATATGACCCCACTATGGAAAGGGGAGACTCTCAGCTACAAACTAATATGACCCCACTATGGAAAGAGGAGACTCAGCTACAAACTACATGACCCCACTATGGAAAGAGGAGACTCTCAGATACAAACTAATATTACCCCACTATGGAAAGAGGAGACTCTCAGCTACAAACTAATATGACCCCACTATGGAAAGGGGAGACTCAGATACAAACTAATATGACCCCACTATGGAAAGGGGAGACTCTCAGCTACAAACTAACATGACCCCACTATGGAAAGGGGAGACTCTCAGCTACAAACTAATATGACCCCACTATGGAAAGAGGAGACTCTCAGCTCCAAACTAATATGACCCCACTATGGAAAGGGGAGACTCAGCTACAAACTAATATGACCCCACTATGGAAAGGGGAGACTCAGCTACAAACTAATATGACCCCACTATGGAAAGGGGAGACTCTCAGCTACAAACTAATATGACCCCACTATGGAAAGAGGAGACTCAGCTACAAACTACATGACCCCACTATGGAAAGAGGAGACTCTCAGATACAAACTAATATGACCCCACTATGGAAAGAGGAGACTCTCAGATACAAACTAATATGACCCCACTATGGAAAGGGGAGACTCTCAGCTACAAACTAATATGACCCCACTATGGAAAGAGGAGACTCTCAGATACAAACTAATATGACCCCACTATGGAAAGAGGAGACTCAGCTACAAACTAATATGACCCCACTATGGAAAGAGGAGACTCAGCTACAAACTACATGACCCCACTATGGAAAGAGGAGACTCTCAGATACAAACTAATATGACCCCACTATGGAAAGAGGAGACTCTCAGATACAAACTAATATGACCCCACTATGGAAAGGGGAGACTCAGCTACAAACTAATATGACCCCACTATGGAAAGAGGAGACTCAGGTACAAACTAATATGACCCCACTACGGAAAGAGGAGACTCTCAGCTACAAACTAATATGACCCCACTATGGAAAGAGGAGACTCTCAGCTACAAACTAATCTGACCCTACTATGGAAAGGGGACTCAGCTACAAACTAATATGACCCCACTATGGAAGGGGGAGACTCAGCTACAAACTAATATGACCCCACTATGGAAAGAGAAGACTCAGCTACAAACTAATATGACCCCACGATGGAAAGAGGAGACTCAGCTACAAACTAATATTACCCTACTATGGAAACAGGAGACTCAGCTACAAACTAATATTACCCTACTATGGAAACAGGAGACTCAGCTACAAACTAATATGACCCCACTATGGAAATAGGAGACTCAGCTACAAACTAATATGACCCCACTATGGAAAGAGGAGACTCAGATACAAACTAATATGACCCCACGATGGAAAGAGGAGACTCAGCTACAAACTAATATGACCCCACGATGGAAAGAGGAGACTCAGCTACAAACTAATATGACCCTACTATGGAAAGAGGAGACTCAGCTACAAACTAATATGACCCCACTATGGAAAGGGGAGACTCTCAGCTACAAACTAACATGACCCCACTATGGAAAGAGGAGACTCAGCTACAAACTAACATGACCCCACTATGGAAACAGGAGACTCAGCTACAAACTAACATGATCCCACTATGGAAAGGGGAGACTCTCAGCTACAAACTAACATGACCCCACTATGGAAAGAGGAGACTCTCAGCTACAAACTAACATGACCCCACTATGGAAACAGGAGACTCAGCTACAAACTAATATGACCCCACTATGGAAGGGGGAGACTCAGCTACAAACTAATATGACCCCACGATGGAAGGGGGAGACTCAGCTACAAACTAATATGACCCCACTATGGAAAGAGGAGACTCTCAGCTACAAACTAATATGACCCCACGATGGAAGGGGGAGACTCAGCTACAAACTAATATGACCCCACGATGGAAGGGGGAGACTCAGCTACAAACTAATATGACCCCACTATGGAAAGAGGAGACTCAGCTACAAACTAATATGACCCCACTATGGAAAGGGGAGACTCTCAGCTACAAACTAATATGACCCCACTATGGAAAGGGGAGACTCTACGACCACCACAAGTGTCAAGGGACTCGTCTGAAGGTAAATTATTATATTTCCTTAGGATAGACTCTCCAAAACCATATAGATATTAAACCATAAAGATATTAAACGACATAGATATTAAACCATACAGACATTAAACTATATAGATATTAAACTATTTAGGTATTAAACCATACAGATATGAAAATATATAGATATTAAACTATATAGATATGAAACTATATTGATACTAAACTATACAGATATTAAACTATATAGATATTAAACTATATTGATATTAAACTATATAGATATTAAACTATATAGATATTAAACTATATAGATATTAAACCATATAGATATTAAACTATATAGATATTAAACTATACAGATATTAAACTATATAGATATTAAACTATATAGATATTAAACTACATAGATTTTAAACCATATAGATATGAAACTATATTGATACTAAACTATACAGATATTAAACTATATAGATATTAAACTATATTGATATTAAACTATATAATTTTTAAACTATATAGATATAAAACCATAAAGATTTTACATAGATTTTAAACCATATAGATATGAAACTATATTGATACTAAACTATACAGATATTAAACTATATAGATATTAAACTATATTGATATTAAACTATATAATTTTTAAACTATATAGATATAAAACCATAAAGATTTTAAACCACATATATATATTAAACCATTTAGATAATATTCAACTCACAGAGTTGAAAACAGGTTCGTTCCATCTCCATGTGTCGATCACTAACTGTATCTAAACTCTAATGACTTGTAGCCTGTCCATCCCGCCACCCACCTCTCCTCACCCATCTACACTTCCTCTTGAGAATATATACAGAGAGAGAGAGAGAGAGAGAGAGAGAGAGAGAGAGAGAGAGAGAGAGAGAGAGCGCGACAGAGAGATAGAGAAAGAGATGGAGACAAAGAGACACAGCTGCATGTGAGCTCACACATTTTCAGGATGTTTTTACAAAAAGATAGATTAGAGTTACTTTAATAAACTTACATTTTTCCACAAGGATATATATAGGATAATACCCTCCATAATATAACATTCACTCCAAATGAAAACTCCATATCTACAACCTGATTTTGGACAAAACTACCTGGAATTATTCCTACAACCAAAGATTCTTATTTCCAAGATTTACAGCAAATGGTCTACAGCAAACAACCAACAGAAACCTGAAACACCATACAACCTGGAACTCAGTGAGTCATGTTTATTCTGAAGTCCAACCTGGAACTGAGTGAGTCATGTTTAGTTTGTAGTCCAACCTGGAACTCAGTGAGTCATGTTTAGTCTGAAGTCCAACCTGGAACTGAGTGAGTCATGTTTAGTATGGAGTCCAACCTGGAACTCAGTGAGTCATGTTTAGTCTGAAGTCCAACCTGGAACTGAGTGAGTCATGTTTAGTATGGAGTCCAACCTGGAACTTAGTGAGTCATGTTTAGTCTGAAGTCCAACCTGGAACTCAGTGAGTCATGTTCAGTCTGAAGTCCAACCTGGAACTGAGTGAGTCATGTTTAGTATGAAGTCCAACCTGGAACTCAGTGAGTCATGTTTAGTCTGAAGTCCAACCTGGAACTGAGTGAGTCATGTTTAGTCTGAAGTCCAACCTGGAACTGAGTGAGTCATGTTTAGTATGAAGTCCAACCTGGAACTGAGTGAGTCATGTTTAGTCTGAAGTCCAACCTGGAACTGAGTGAGTCATGTTTAGTATGAAGTCCAACCTGGAACTGAGTGAGTCATGTTTAGTATGAAGTCCAACCTGGAACTGAGTGAGTCATGTTTAGTATGAAGTCCAACCTGGAACTGAGTGAGCCAAGACGAAAATACATTACAATGATATATTTTACTTTATAAGGACTGAATGCTGCGTTAAGGCTACCAAGCCTGTTAGGACAGCTAGCAAGCTTGTTAGGACAGCTACCAAGCTTGCAAGGACAGCTACCAAGCTTGCTAGGACAGCTACCAAGCTTGTTAGGAAAGCTACCAAGCTTGTTAGGACAGCTACCAAGCTTGTTAGGACAGCTACCAAGCTTGCTAGGACAGCTACCAAGCTTGCTACAGTGGTTCTTCCTGTAAAAGTTGTGTCAAACTACAGCACACCTTGCTGCCTCAGAATTCTGTAGCATGTTATTTAATTATTTAATTAATAATTATTTAATTATTTAGTATGTTTTAAGTTCGTCGGCGTAGCGCAGTAGCGCCTCTTCAACCTCAGGAGGCTGAAGAAATTCGGCTTGTCACCAAAAGCACTCAGAAACTTCTACAGATGCACAATCGAGAGCATCCAGTCGGGCTGTATCACCGCCTGGTACGGCAACTGCTCCGCCCACGACCATAAGGCTATCCAGAGGTATAGTGAGATCTGCACAACGCATCAACGGAGGCAAACTACCTGCCCTCCAGGACACCTACACCACCCGATGTCACAGGAAGGCCATAAAGTTCATCAAGGACAGCAACCACCCGAGCCACTGCCTGTTCACCCCGCTATCATCCAGAAGGCGAGGTCAGTACAGGTGCATCAATGCGGGGACCAAGAGACTGAAAAACAGCTTCTATCTCAAGGCCATCAGACTATTAAAGCATTAGACCTCACACTAAAGGCTTCAGTCATACAAAAGGTAAACTTAAATCCGAACTGGTTGGAGATTATAAGAGTACATGGCCATAAAGGCCAGATTCATTTTCAAGCTGTTCAAACATTTATAGATGACCAGCAGGGTCAAATAATATAAACAGTGGTTTTAGAGGGTGCAACCTTAGGAGTAAATGTCAGTTGGCTTTTCATAGCTGAGCATTCAGAGGTCAAGAGGTCAAGAGAGAGAGAGAGAGAGAGAGAGAGAGAAAGAGAGCTGCATGTGAGCTGAGAGAGTACCGAAACACACACAGTGATGTGTGGAATCCAGCAATAAGAATGGCAGTTTAATATGCAGATCACCTCCTATTACCCTTCCCAGAGTTTAAAAAATGGTCTGTGTTCAATTATTAGTGACATTGTGGCATTTAAGGCATGTGGCCAACTATTTCAACTATGGTCTTGATAAATAAATGAGATTTTTATTTTTCACTGAATCTCTGTTTTGGTACAATTAGGGTGTGGAAATGTTAGGATTATTTTGCTCTGTAGCCTACTCACGACCGTCACGTTGTACAGCGCCATAACCCTGATGGTTTTGTTTTTTATTTTCTTGGAATAGAAACACCATAATATTAATCAAATGAATTAAGCTACATTTCTTAAAATCATTCCCATATACTATGTTCTTACAAAAAAAGATATCTAGTACAGCCAATATTTTAAAAAATCTACTGCTTCTCAAAGATGCCCTCTGGCGGTGACACTAGCACTAACTAAAAGTAACAATGGCTGACACTTAAATCAAATCAAATCAAATTGTATTTGTCACATACACATGGTTAGCAGATGTGAATGCGAGTGTAGCGAAATGCTTGTGCTTCTAGTTCCGACAATGCAGTAATAACCAACGAGTAATCTAACCTAACAATTCCAAAACTACTACCTTATACACACAAGTGTAAAGGGATGAAGAACATGTACATAAAGATATATGAATGAGTGATGGTACAGAAAGGCATAGGCAAGATGCAGTAGATGGTATCGAGTGCAGTATACATATGAGATGAGTAATGTAGGGTATGTCAACATTATATTAGGTGGCATTGTTTAAAGTAGGTAGTGATACATTTTTTTTACATCCATTTCCATCAATTTCCATTATTAAAGTGAGTTGGAGTTGAGTCAGTGTGTTGGCAGAATCCACTCAATGTTAGTGGTGGCTGTTCAAAATGTAAAAATATTTAAATAATTTCTACCCTCTGATCTCATATTCATTATATAAATAGGCCCATGTGCTCCTCCATCAGATGAACCGCACTAAAGCGATTTTATTAAAGTTTGTAATATTGTCATAATATTGTCATAGTGATCTGTTATCCAAAGATTATTATTATTGTTATTATTATTATTAACACTGCATTATAATTATATAAAAGCCACCTAGATATTCTGTGTTTTTATTTGAAGTAGTGATGGACAGCTAGATCGAATTACATTTAGAGGATTCTAAATTCATATCCAATTACAATGCAGGGTTAGTAATACATTAATATATTAGTTGATGCACTGAGCTGCCCCAAATTTAGCTTAATTAATTTGATTCATATTATGGTGTTTCTATTCCAAGAAAAATTCAAACGAAACCCTCAGGGTATCCGTTAGGAAAATATGGTTAGAGAGTTGGACTAGTAACCGAAAGGTTGCAAGTTCATATCCCCGAGCTGACAAGGTATAAATCCGTCCTTCTGCCCCTGAACAGGCAGTTAACCCACTGTTCCCTGGCCGTCATTGAAAATAAGAATTTGTTCTTAACTGACTTGCCAGGTTCAATAAAGAATAAATAAATGTGTAACGCTGCTTCGAGGGTGGCTGTTGTCGATGTGTTCCTGGTTTGTCAAGTTCTGTTGTCAGAAGAGGAATGGAAATGTCAGGGTGAACCTGACGATCTTGCCACATATGAGCAGAATGGTACCGCCCTGAACCCCCATTGATTACAGTGGCCTATGATAGAAACAGTAGATCAATTAAGCATTTAAAGTGACTACAACACACAAAAGCTGAGTACAGAAACACATGTTAAGAATCTAGCAAAACGAACTACTTTCTTGGGAACAATGCATTCTCCACGGATGGTTGTCGGCATGGTTGTATGCTCTGCAAAAACACATTCACGTCTTTAGTACACAATTATCGATTTTATTACACACATTGATAGGCTATATACATTGTTTTAAGAGTACAAGGACAGAGAGCTGTTTGGCATCTGTGTTGGCTCTAAGACCATTTAACACTTGAACTAAGGCTGTTTCTGTGCTGTGGTGGGCACCAAAACTAGATAGGATTTTTTTTAAACAGTTGTCAATTTAAAAAATAATGTAGCTCTTGGAACACCAACTAATCCAGAACTCTGCTTAAGAGTTAATAATGTCTAAGAGCTGAGGAATGTAGATTCATTTCTTCAGAAGGGGTTTCACCATAACAGATTTTAGTGCAGCGGGGAAAGTGTCTGTGAACAGGGAGGGATAAACAATAGCTTGCACTTCTTCTTCAAAACAGGTTTTGATTGTATATCAAAACAGGTTTTGATTGTGGGGATAGGATCAGGTGAAGGTGGTGGGGATAGGATGGAGAAGGCAGGTAGAAGGTGGTGGGGATAGGATGGAGAAGGCAGGTAGAAGGTGGTGGGGATAGGATGGAGAAGGCAGGTAGAAGGTGGTGGGGATAGGATGGAGAAGGCAGGTAGAAGGTGGTGGGGATAGGATGGAGAAGGCAGGTAGAAGGTGGTGGGGATAGGATGGAGAAGGCAGGTAGAAGGTGGTGGGGATAGGATGGAGAAGGAGGTAGAAGGTGGTGGGGATAGGATGGAGAAGGCAGGGAGAAGGTGGTGGGGATAGGATGGAGAAGGCAGGTAGAAGGTGGTGGGGATAGGATGGAGAAGGCAGGGAGAAGGTGGTGGGGATAGGATGGAGAAGGCAGGTAGAAGGTGGTGGGGATAGGATGGAGAAGGCAGGGAGAAGGTGGTGGGGATAGGATAAGGTTAAGTTGTGATGTCACTTTCCCGAACATGTCTGTGTCGACCAGGAAAAAAATCCATGGTACCTTTGTGTGGTAGGCTGGTACACATATCATCAGACTTCCAGTCAGGTCTTGACTGATACCCAGTCTAATGTTGAATCTTATCTCTGAAATATGCTGCATTTAGATGTGTAGAGTTCACATAGGTTTGCGGGGGTAGGATTTTCATTCAGTATTACCCTGAGCTGTGGGAAACAAGGTAGTATAAATCCCCAGTGGTGATCAAAGCAACATCAACAATAGAGGATATGTCAATAGAAAGCCCCTTGGTAATAACCAGGTCCAGAGTATGGCTGTGGTTATGGGTGGGTCCAGTAGAAAACCCCTTGGTAATAACCAGGTCCAAAGTATGTCTGTGGTTATGGGTGGGCCCAGTAGAAAATTCCTTGGTAATAACCAGGTCCAGAGTATGGCTGTGGTTACGGGTGGGTCCAGTAGAAAGCCCCTTGGTAATAACCAGGTCCAGAGTATGGCTGTGGTTACGGGTGGGTCCAGTAGAAAGCCCCTTGGTAATAACCAGGTCCAGAGTATGGCTGTGGTTATGGGTGGGCCCAGTAGAAATCCCCTTGGTAATAACCAGGTCCAGAGTATGGCTGTGGTTATGGGTGGGTCCAGTAGAACGCCCCTTGGTAATAACCTTGTCCAGAGTATGGCTGTGGTTATGGGTGGGCCCAGGAGAAAGCCCTTCTCAAGGACAACATACAATAGTTCAGAGAAACCAGTAAAGAACGTGGCCAAAACAGGGTTATGATGCTCTGGTCTGGTGGGTGATATTTAAACACTATAACATGATGCTCTGGTCTGGTGGCTGACATTTAAACAGTATAAGATGATGCTCTGGTCTGGTGGCTGTCATTTAAACATTATAACATGATGCTCTGGTCTGGTGGCTGACATTGAAACAGTTTAACATGATGCTCTGGTCTGGTGGCTGACATTGAAACAGTTTAACATGATGCTCTGGTCTGATGGCTGACATTTAAACAGTATAACATGATTCTCTGGTCTGGTGGCTGACATTTAAACAGTATAACATGAAGCTCAAAATACCCAAAGTCACCAAGCCAAATGTCCTTTCAAATGATATCATTAGTAAAAATAGAGGCTGTCTCTTCCCCACATATAGACGAATCAGAGCAGAAGGTCTCTGTCTGTTTGAGGTTATAGCTGTATGTCTATAGATGTATATATATAGAGAGAGACTTATCAGATTAGTAGGTCTGTGTCTGTTTGAGGTTATAGCTGTTTGTGAACAACATCACCCATTGTTAAACACCTCTGTTCCTCTGTCACACATTTCACATATAATTTTGATCATTTAACTCTTGTCCAGAGCAGCTTACAGTCGTGAGTTGATACATTATTGTACTTTGTCCTGTACTGGTCCCCTGTGGGAATCAAACCCACAACCCTACATTGCAAGGGCAATTCTCTACCAACTGAGCCACACTGGAATCAGACGAACACACAAAAACACACAGACAGATTGGGGTGTATAAATGCATCTAACTACACATTAAACACTGAGACATGTTATGGGAGTATAAATGTATCTAACTACACATTAACCTCTTACACTTATGGTGGCGCTATTTCATTTTTGGAAGAAAAACGTTCCCGTTTTAAACAAGATATTTTGTCACAAAAAGATGCTCGACTCTACATATAATTGCTACTGTTCGAAAGAAAACACTCTGACGTGTCCAGAAATACAAATATCTTCTCTGTGCGTGCCCTTTAACGTGAGCTTCAGGCAAAACCAAGATGACTTGGCATCCAGGAAATGACAAGGATTTTTGAGGCTCTGTCTTTCATGATCTCCTTATATGGCTGTGAACGCAAGAGGAATGAGTCTGCCCTTTCTGTCGTTTCCCCAAGGTGTCTGCAGCATTGTGACGTATTTGTAGGCAGATCGTTGGAAGATTGACCATAAGAGACCACATTTACCACGTGTCCGCCCGGTGTCCTGCGCCGAAATTGGTGCGCAAAAGTCACCTGCCAGTATTTTTCCATGGGGCACAGAGAGAGAAGCAAGCTTCCATGAACTGCATGTCAATGAAGAGATATGTGAAAAAACACCTTGAGGATTGATTCCAAACAACGTTTGCCATGTTTCGGTCGATATTATGTAGTTAATCCGGAAAAAGTTTCACGTTGTAGGTGACTGCATTTTCGGTTCGTTTCGGTAGCCAGGCGCAATGTAGAAAACGGAACGATTTCTCCTACACACAGACGCTTTCAGGAAACACTGCGCATTTGGTATGTGGCTGGGAGTCTCCTCATTGAAAACATCAGAAGCTCTTCAAAGGTAAATGATTTTATTTATTTGGTTATCTGGCTTTTGTGAAAATGTTGCGTGCTACATGCTACACAAAATGCTATGCTAGCTTTGCATACTCTTACACAAATTAGTCAATTTCTATGGTTCAAAAGCATATTTTGAAAATCTGAGATGACAGTGTTGTTAAGAAAAGGCTAAGCTTGAGAGCAAACGCATTATTTTAATTTTATTTGCGATTTTCAGAAATCGTTAACGTTGCGTTATGCTAATGAGCCTGAGGCTTAGTCACAATCCCGGATCCGGGATGGGGAGTTTCAAGAGGTTAAACACTGAGACCTGTTGGGGTGTATAAATGTATCTAACTACACATTAAACACTGAGACCTGTTGGGGTCTATAACTGTTCCTGTGGTGTTGGAGGTATTCACTGTAGTAGACTGGATCAGCTCCTCTGTCCCTCACTCATCTCTCTCTCCTCTCTCTTTACCTAGTGACCCTGTTCATCAGAACGTCATGGTGTTGGAGGACTTCACTGCAGTAGACTGGATCAGCTCCTCTGTCCCTCACCCATCTTTCTCTCCTCTCTCTTTACCTAGTGACCCTGTTCATCAGAACGTCATGGTGTTGGAGGTCTTCACTGTAGTAGACTGGATCAGCTCCTCTGTCCCTCACTCATCTCTCTCTCTCTCTTTACCTAGTGACCCTGTTCAAATTATCTCTCCCTCCTTCCCTTTTCACACCAACGGACTTATCTTTAGACACTGCAGCCTTGACCGCCATTAACAACATCAGCAACAGAGAGGTGTGAAGTTTCCACAACAGAGTTAGAGTTAGTTTATCATGAGAACATACAGACACCACTGACTGGAACTATCAACAACAAGAGTTAGTTTATCATGGGAACATACAGACACCACTGACTTGAACTATCAACAACAAGAGTTAGTTTATCATGAGAACATACAGACACCACTGACTGGAACCAGCTGACAGTATCAGTTGTAAAGGCTTCATTACTACAAACAGAAGGAAAGTTGTAGTGTTGTGTCCATGATGAATGATGTGAAGACTTCATTACTACAAACAGAAGGAAAGTTGTAGTGTTGTGTCCATGATGAATGATGTGAAGACTTCATTACTACTAACAGAAGGAAAGTTGTAGTGTTGTGTCCATGATGAATGATGTAAAGACTTCATTACTACTAACAGAAGGAAAGTTGTAGTGTTATGTCCATGATGATTGTTGGAAAGGCTTCAATGTGTTTTATATTCTAATTGTTTATGTAAAATTGTAAATTGCATTTTACTAGAATGTTATTGTGTGTTTATCTTGAGCATCACCAGTTTATGGTGCCAACTTGCAAAATAAAGCATCCATGATCTGTCCACTAGATGGCAGTGCTCCATGTGTTGTATCCTGATTTAACCAGTAGATGGCAGTGCTCCATGTGTTGTATCCTGATTTAACCAGTAGATGGCAGTGCTCCATGTGTTGTATCCTGATCTGTCCACTAGATGGCAGTGCTCCATGTGTTGTATCCTGATCTGTCTACTAGATGGCAGTGCTCCATGTGTTGTATCCTGATCTGTTCACTAGATGGCGGTGTTCCATGTGTTGTATCCTGATCTGTCCACTAGATGGCAGTGCTCCATGTGTTGTATCCTGATCTGTCTACTAGATGGCAGTGCTCCATGTGCTGTATCCTGATCTGTCCACTAGATGGCAGTGCTCCATGTGTCCACTAGATGGCAGTGCTCCATGTGTTGTATCCTGATCTGTCCACTAGATGGCAGTGCTCCATGTGTTGTATCCTGATCTGTCCACTAGATGGCAGTGCTCCATGTGCTGTATCCTGATCTGTCCACTAGATGGCAGTGTTCCATGTGTTGTATCCTGATTTGTCCACTAGATGGCAGTACTCCATGTGTTGTATCCTGATCTGTCCACTAGATGGCAGTGTTCCATGTGTTGTATCCTGATTTGTCCACTAGATGGCAGTGTTCCATGTGTTGTATCCTGATTTGTCCACTAGATGGCAGTACTCCATGTGTTGTATCCTGATCTGTCCACTAGATGGCAGTGTTCCATGTGTTGTATCCTGATTTGTCCACTAGATGGCAGTACTCCATGTGTTGTATCCTGATCTGTCCACTAGATGGCAGTGCTCCATGTGTTGTATCCTGATCTGTCCACTAGATGGCAGTGCTCCATGTGTCAAATCAAATCAAATCAAATTGTATTTGTCACATACACATGGTTAGCAGATGTTAATGCGAGTGTAGCGAAATGCTTGTGCTTCTAGTTCCGACAATGCAGTAATAACCAACAAGTAATCTAACTAACAATTCCTAAACTACTGTCTTATACACAGTGTAAGGGGATAAAGAATATGTACATAAGGATATATGAATGAGTGATGGTACAGACCATGTGTTGTATCCTGTGTTGTATCCTGATCTGTCCACCAGATGGCAGTGCTCCATGTGTTGTATCCTGATCTGTCCAGTAGATGGCAGTGCTCCATGTGTTGTATCCTGATCTGTCCACTAGATGGCAGTGCTCCATGTGTTGTATCCTGATCTGTCCAGTAGATGGCAGGGCTCCATGTGTTGTATCCTGATCTGTCCACTAGATGGCAGTGCTCCATGTGTTGTATCCTGATCTGTCCACTAGATGGCAGTGCTCCATGTGTTGTATCCTGATCTGTCCAGTAGATGGCAGTGTTCCATGTGTTGTATCCTGATCTGTCCACTAGATGGCAGTGCTCCATGTGTTGTATCCTGATTTAACCAGTAGATGGCAGTGCTCCATGTGTTGTATCCTGATCTGTCCACTAGATGGCAGTGCTCCATGTGTTATATCCTTATCAGTCCACTAGATGGCAGTGTTCCATGTGTTGTATCCTGATCTGTCCACTAGATGGCAGTGCTCCATGTGTTATATCCTTATCAGTCCACTAGATGGCAGTGTATCCTCCATGTGTTGTATGTTGATCTGATCTGTCCACTAGATGGCAGTGCTCCATGTGTTGTATCCTGATCTGTCCACTAGATGGCAGTGCTCCATGTGTTGTAATGGTGTAATACTAAACACTGTGATACATCTATTACATTCCCTGGCTGCAGACATGGATGATAATTTAAATAGAAGTTGTCCCTAACCACAGATCTAGGATCAGATTACTCTACCTACAATTCTGACGCCATGCTGTCAAATTAAATAAAATAGTATTCATCACGTGCTTAATACAACAGGTGTAGACCTTAACATCTCTGTCTGTCTGTCTGGTGGAGTGGTTATGGTGGTTGCTCCCCAAACCAGAGAGATCAAATCCCAGAGAAACAGTTAATGGAGAAACGTCTTGTTGTCTTTGTGGGCCTGAGCAAACCAGAGGTATATAGGGGAAAAGGGGCTAGTTCCCATCAAATAGCAAGAATGAAGTTTCACCTTGTTTCAAATGTCATTTCAATAGAGTTGTGATAACATACTATGCTGTGGAGTAACAACACAACCATACTCTGCAAAAGTCAACTTTTACCTGGGGCCATTCTTTGTAGACAATTCAAAGGTGTTCCTAGTCTTGGTCCTCCTGAAGAAAGCCACATGTTAAGATAGTTAACTACTACTACAACTATTTGTAATGGTGGTGAATTCCCAAAGGAGAGGTTGTGAGTTAAATTCCTTTCATGCCAACTTGCTTTTGCTGCCTTGACAGAACAATGTTGAGGTGGGAACCGGAAGTACGTTAGACCGAACGAGAAATTGGATTATAAAATTATACAATGTTGGGGGTTTGTTAGTTTTTTTATTTAAGAAATAGCCATGGGAACACTCAGACATAATTTACAAACAAAGCATGTGTTTAGTGAGTCCTCCAGATCAGAGGCAGTAGGGATGACCAGGGATGTTCTCTGTTTAGTGAGTCCTCCAGATCAGAGGCAGTAGGGATGATCAGGGATGTTCTCTGTTTAGTGAGTCCTCCAGATCAGAGGCAGTAGGGATGACCAGGGATGTTCTCTGGTTAGTGAGTCCTCCAGATCAGAGGCAGTAGGGATGACCAGGGATGTTCTCTTGATAAGTGTGTGATATGGACCATTTTCCTGTCCGGCTTAGCATTTGAAATGAAACAAGTACTTTTGGGTGCCAGGGAAACTGTATGGAGTAAAACATATATTATTTTCTTTAGAAATGTAGTGAAGTAAAATTAAAAGTTATAAAGAAACAGAGAGTAAAAGTACAGATACAAACAGATATAAACAGAATGTAGTGAAGTTTTAAATACATTTCTGTTAAGTAATTTACACCACTGGACTCAATTACCTCGACTAACCGGTGCCCCCACACATTGACTCTGTACCGGTACCCCCTGTATATAGCCTCCACATTGACTCTGTACCGGTACCCCCTGTATATAGCCTCCACATTGACTCTGTACCAGTACCCCCTGTATATAGCCCCCACACATTGACTCTGTACCGGTACACCCTGTATATAGCCTCCACACTGTTTCTGTACCGTAATACCCTGTATATAGCCTCCACATTGACTCTGTACCAGTACCCCCTGTATATAGCCTCCACATTGACTATGTACTGGTACCCCCTGTATATAGCCTCCACATTGACTCTGTACCGGTACCCCTTGTATATAGCCTCCACATTGACTCTGTACCGGTACCCCCTGTATATAGCCACCACATTGACTCTGTACCGGTACCCCCTGTATATAGCCTCCACATTGACTATGTACTGGTACCCCCTGTATATAGCCTCCACATTGACTCTGTACCAGTACCCCCTGTATATAGCCTCCACATTGACTATGTACTGGTACCCCCTGTATATAGCCTCCACATTGACTCTGTACCGGTACCCCCTGTATATAGCCTCCACATTGACTCTGTACTGGTACCCCCTGTATATAGCCTCCACATTGACTCTGTACTGGTACCCCCTGTATATAGCCTCCACATTGACTCTGTACTGGTACCCCCTGTATATAGCCTCCACATTGACTCTGTACCGTAATACCCTGTATATAGCCTCTACATTGACTCTGTACCAGTACCCCCTGTATATAGCCTCCACATTGACTCTGTACCGTAGTACCCTGTATATAGCCTCTACATTGACTCTGTACCAGTACCCCCTGTATATAGCCTCCACATTGACTCTGTACCGGTACCCCCTGTATATAGCCTCCACATTGACTCTGTACCGTAACACCCTGTATATATCCTCCCCATTGACTCTGTACTGGTACCCCCTGTATATAGCCTCCACATTGACTCTGTACCGGTACCCCCTGTATATAGCCTCCACATTGACTCTGTACCGTAACACCCTGTATATATCCTCCCCATTGACTCTGTACCGGTACCCCCTGTATATAACCTCCACATTGACTCTGTACCGGTACCCCCTGTATATAGCCTCCACATTGACTCTGTACTGGTTCCCCTGTATATAGCCTCCACATTGACTCTGTACCGGTACCCCCTGTATATAGCCTCCACATTGACTCTGTACCAGTACCCCCTGTATATAGCCTCCACATTGACTCTGTACCAGTACCCCCTGTATATAGCCTCTACATTGACTCTGCACCGTAGTACCCTGTATATAGCCTCCACATTGACTCTGTACCAGTACCCCCTGTATATAGCCTCCACATTGACTCTGTACCAGTACCCCCTGTATATAGCCTCCACATTGACTCTGTACCGGTATCCCCTGTATATAGCCTCCACATTGACTCTGTACCAGTACCCCCTGTATATAGCCTCCACATTGACTCTGTACTGGTTCCCCTGTATATAGCCTCCACATTGACTCTGTACTGGTACCCCCTGTATATAGCCTCCACATTGACTCTGTACTGGTACCCCCTGTATATAGCCTCCACATTGACTCTGTACCGGTACCCCCTGTATATAGCCTCCACATTGACTCTGTACTGGTACCCCCTGTATATAGCCTCTACATTGACTCTGTACCAGTACCCCCTGTATATAGCCTCCACATTGACACTGCACCGTAGTACCCTGTATATAGCCTCCACATTGACTCTGTACTGGTACCCCCTGTATATAGCCTCCACATTGACTCTGTACTGCTACCCCCTGTATATAGCCTCCACATTGACTCTGTACCGTAATACCCTGTATATATCCTCCACATTGACTCTGTACCGGTACAACCTGTATATAGCCTCCACATTGTTTCTGTACCGTAATACCCTGTATATAGCCTCTACATTGACTCTGTACCAGTACCCCCTGTATATAGCCTCCACATTGACTCTGTACCGTAGTACCCTGTATATAGCCTCCACATTGACTCTGTACTGGTACCCCCTGTATATAGCATCCACATTGACTCTGTACTGGTACCCCCTGTATATAGCCTCCACATTGACTCTGTACTGGTACCCCCTGTATATAGCCTCCACATTGACTCTGTACTGGTACCCCCTGTATATAGCCTCCACATTGACTCTGTACTAGTACCCCCTGTATATAGCCTCCACATTGACTCTGTACTGGTTCCCCCTGTATATAGCCTCCACATTGACTCTGTACCGGTACCCCCTGTATATAGCCTCCACATTGACTCTGTACTGGTACCCCCTGTATATAGCCTCCACATTGACTCTGTACTGGTACCCCCTGTATATAGCCTCCACATTGACCCTGTACTGGTACCCCCTGTATATAGCCTCCACATTGACTCTGTACTGGTACCCCCTGTATATAGCCTCCACATTCACTCTGTACTGGTACCCCCTGTATATAGCCTCCACATTCACTCTGTACTGGTACCCCCTGTATATAGCCTCCACATTGACTCTGTACTGGTACCCCCTGTATATAGCCTCCACATTGACTCTGTACTGGTACCCCCTGTATATCGCCTCACTATTTTTTATTTTACTGCTGATCTTTAATTATTTGTTGTACTTTTATTTCTTATTTTTTACTTAACACATTTTTCTTACAAATAAATTGTTGGTTACGGGCTTCATTTCAGCATTTCACTCCAATGTTTAAACATGTAGTATTCGGCGCATGTGACAAATACAATTTGATTTGTTACACATGAAAACATGTTGTGATCCTGGTGTGACATTATTGAAGCTGTGCTGACACCTAGTGGACATCAAGAGAAACAACACCATACACACACACTTTAACACAGATGGGATGCTTTACATAAGTTGCTATTTTTTTATTAGACACTAATATATATGTCCAATAAACAGACGTTCAAAAGTCGGAATGTAAAACAAAACGACTGGAAAGTTATTCAAAAGCAGCTGTAGTGAATCACGCATCTTGGGGTTACCTGAAATAGGTCAAAGTATATAAGCACGGAAATCGACACTGCCGCACGAGTATGATTTTGCGGCACAGTTGATAGCGCACCGGACCTCGGGCTAGAAGGTCGAGACCTGCTCCCTGCCTGTTTCATTACATTGGTGTCGGAAGTGATCGGACCTTGCACCGACGACAGTGCGTGGGCTTGGCCGGTGAGCGCGTTCCTGTAAGACGTGGACCCGTAAGCTAGCGCGAGGAAGAGCTCTTTGAAAGGAGGGAGTAGTGTAAGGACCCTGTGTTTATAAGCGCAGGATAGGACCCAAGCTTTTGCGCGCCGGTCCTCGGGCTAGAAGGTTGAGGGTTCAAGACCCTGCCTGTTTCATTACAGTATATACAGTACTGTATAACAATTGTGTACAAGCCACCTACCTAATAAAATACTGGGGCTTGCGGTCATTAGTTACATTTCAACCACAGCGATTCCCTAATTGAGGCACAACAGAGTTCTCCGGCAAATGCAGGAACACCGGAAATAATTACTAAACCAACGAACGAGAAATGGTGGAGGCAACCAGCATGAAGAGAGACATTTGTCCGAATAAACGTGGTGAGTGAAAAACGTAATTACATAGCTCACTCCCTACCCGGTATCTCATTCTACTGTTATATGACTCTGTATGTGTTGTTTGTTGACAACCTTGTTATTTATGACGTTTTTGGAACGGATTCCTGCTGGAACGTTCCTCAAATTATACCCACCCCTCAACATGATGCTGGAGAGATATTTACGTTCCTCAAATTATACCCTCAACATGATGCTGGAGAGATATTTACGTTCCTCAAATTATACCCACCCCTCAACATGACGCTGGAGAGATATTTACGTTCCTCAAATTATACCCTCAACATGATGCTGGAGAGATATTTACGTTCCTCAAATTATACCCTCAACATGATGCTGGAGAGATATTTACGTTCCTCAAATTATACCCACCCCTCAACATGATGCTGGAGAGATATTTACGTTCCTCAAATTATACCCTCAACATGATGCTGGAGAGATATTTACGTTCCTCAAATTATACCCTCAACATGATGCTGGAGAGATATTTACGTTCCTCAAATTATACCCTCAACATGATGCTGGAGAGATATTTACGTTCCTCAAATTATACCCTCAACATGATGCTGGAGAGATATTTACGTTCCTCAAATTATACCCTCAACATGATGCTGGAGAGATATTTACGTTCCTCAAATTATACCCTCAACATGATGCTGGAGAGATATTTACGTTCCTCAAATTATACCCTCAACATGATGCTGGAGAGATATTTACGTTCCTCAAATTATACCCTCAACATGATGCTGGAGGGATATTTACGTTCCTCAAATTATACCCACCCCTCAACATGATGCTGGAGAGATATTTACGTTCCTCAAATTATACCCTCAACATGATGCTGGAGAGATATTTACGTTCCTCAAATTATACCCAACCCTCAACATGATGCTGGAGAGATATTTACGTTCCTCAAATTATACCCTCAACATGATGCTGGAGAGATATTTACATTCCTCAAATTATACCCTCAACATGATGCTGGAGAGATATTTACGTTCCTCAAATTATACCCACCCCTCAACATGATGCTGGAGAGATATTTACGTTCCTCAAATTATACCCTCAACATGATGCTGGAGAGATATTTACGTTCCTCAAATTATACCCTCAACATGATGCTGGAGAGATATTTACGTTCCTCAAATTATACCCTCAACATGATGCTGGAGGGATATTTACGTTCCTCAAATTATACCCACCCCTCAACATGATGCTGGAGAGATATTTACGTTCCTCAAATTATACCCTCAACATGATGCTGGAGAGATATTTACGTTCCTCAAATTATACCCTCAACATGATGCTGGAGAGATATTTACGTTCCTCAAATTATACCCACCCCTCAACATGATGCTGGAGAGATATTTACGTTCCTCAAATTATACCCTCAACATGATGCTGGAGAGATATTTACGTTCCTCAAATTATACCCTCAACATGATGCTGGAGGGATATTTACGTTCCTCAAATTATACCCACCCCTCAACATGATGCTGGAGAGATATTTACGTTCCTCAAATTATACCCTCAACATGATGCTGGAGAGATATTTACGTTCCTCAAATTATACCCAACCCTCAACATGATGCTGGAGAGATATTTACGTTCCTCAAATTATACCCTCAACATGATGCTGGAGAGATATTTACGTTCCTCAAATTATACCCTCAACATGATGCTGGAGAGATATTTACGTTCCTCAAATTATACCCTCAACATGATGCTGGAGAGATATTTACGTTCCTCAAATTATACCCACCCCTCAACATGATGCTGGAGAGATATTTACGTACAACACTGTTCTTGCAGAAGGAATTGTCTGGCAGTAGGAACACACAATTCATGTGTACGGATGTGATCTGCACATTTTGGCCACACACCTGACCAAAGTTGCCCTTCATTGTCCAGAGCTCACCACTTTTCTAGACATGAAGCCACTGCTTTCCGTCATGCATGCAAAGGCACATCGTTTGAAATGCGAGGTAAGTTTTTCTTTATGAAACTGTTCAAAGAGAAGTTCCAGCTTCAGTTCTTTACACGGCTTCCCATTTAGATGTTTGTTATTCACAGAATTACAATATTAAGTCAATATGTTTTTACAATATATATTTTTTAAATGTAAATTAAGATTAAGTGGGGAGGACGGAATCAGGAAGGAGCTGGCACAACTCTGGGGGAGGAAGTGGAACAAGGGAACAGCTTCCTGTTGAGGGCTGCAATCTGTTCCAAGCAAATGTCCAAAAGAGGAAAACTATTTGTTTGTTCTATTCAGCTGTTACTACTTATCTGGAATAAGGAGTTCTATTCAGCTATGTTACTACTTATCTGGAATAAGGAGTTCTAGTCAGCTGTTACTACTTATCTGGAATAAGGAGTTATATTCAGCTATGTTACTACTTATCTGGAATAAGGAGTTCTATTCAGCTATGTTACTACTTATCTGGGGGGAACAGACATGTTAACCATTCAGGCTGTGGGGGGAAACAGACATGTTAACCATCCAGGCTGTGAACAGACATGTTAACCATCCAGGCTGTGAACAGACATGTTAACCATCCAGGCTGTGGGGGGAAACAGACATGTTAACCATCCAGGCTGTGGGGGGGAACAGACATGTTAACCATCCAGGCTGTGGGGGGAACAGACATGTTAACCATCCAGGCTGTGGGGGAACAGACATGTTAACCATCCAGGCTGTGGGGGGAACAGACATGTTAACCATCCAGGCTGTGGGGGGAACAGACATATTAACCATCCAGGCTGTGGGGGGAACAGACATGTTAACCATCGAGGCCGTGGGGGAACAGACATGTTAACCATCCAGGCTGTGGGGGAAACAGACATGTTAACCATCCAGGCTGTGAACAGACATGTTAACCATCAAGGCCGTTGGGGGCACAGACATGTTAACCATCCAGGCCGTGGGGGGGACAGACATGTTAACCATCCAGGCTGTGGGGGGGAACAGACATGTTAACCATCCAGGCCGTGGGGGAACAGACATGTTAACCATCCAGGCTGTGGGGGGGAACAGACATGTTAACCATCCAGGCCGTGGGGGGGAACAGACATGTTAACCATCCAGGCCGTGGGGGGGAACAGACATGTTAACCATCCAGGCCGTGGGGGGAACAGACATGTTAACCATCCAGGCTGTGGGGGGAACAGACATGTTAACCATCCAGGCTGTGGGGGGAACAGACATGTTAACCATCCAGGCCGTGAACAGACATGTTAACCATCTAGGCTGTGGGGGGGAACAGACATGTTAACCATCCAGGCCGTGGGGGGGACAGACATGTTAACCATCCAGGCCGTGGGGGGGAACAGACATGTTAACCATCCAGGCTGTGGGGGAACAGACATGTTAACCATCCAGGCCGTGAACAGACATGTTAACCATCCAGGCTGTGGGGGGGAACAGACATGTTAACCATCCAGGCCGTGAACAGACATGTTAACCATCCAGGCCGTGGGGGGGAAACATGTTAACAATCCAGGCCGTGGGGGGAAACAGACATGTTAACCATCCAGGCTGTGGGGGGTAACAGACATGTTAACCATCCAGGCCATGGGGGGGAACAGACATGTTAACCATCCAGGCTGTGGGGGGAACAGACATGTTAACCATCCAGGCCGTGGGGGGGAACAGACATGTTAACCATCCAGGCCGTGGGGGGTAACAGACATGTTAACCATCCAGGCCATGGGGGGGAACAGACATGTTAACCATCCAGGCTGTGGGGGGGAACAGACATGTTAACCATCCAGGCCGTGGGGGGAAACAGACATGTTAACCATCCAGGCTGTGGGGGGTAACAGACCTGTTAACCATCCAGGCTGTGGGGGGAACAGACATGTTAACCATCCAGGCTGTGGGGGGAACAGACATGTTAACCATCCAGGCCGTGGGGGGGAACAGACATGTTAACCATCCAGGCTGTGAACAGACATGTTAACCATCCAGGCCATGGGGGGGACAGACATGTTAACCATCCAGGCTGTGGGGGGGAACAGACATGTTAACCATCCAGGCTGTGGGGGGACAGACATGTTAACCATCCAGGCTGTGGGGGGTAACAGACATGTTAACCATCCAGGCTGTGGGGGGAACAGACATGTTAACCATCCAGGCTGTGGGGGGAACAGACATGTTAACCATCCAGGCCGTGGGGGGAACAGACATGTTAACCATCCAGGCTGTGGGGGGAACAGACATGTTAACCATCCAGGCTGTGGGGGGAAACAGACATGTTAACCATCCAGGCTGTGGGGGAAACAGACATGTTAACCATCCAGGCCGTGAACAGACATGTTAACCATCCAGGCCGTGGGGGGGAACAGACATGTTAACCATCCAGGCTGTGGGGGGAACAGACATGTTAACCATCCAGGCTGTGGGGGGACCAGACATGTTAACCATCCAGGCTGTGGGAGTGAACAGACATGTTAACCATCCAGGCCGTGGGGGGGAAACAGACATGTTAACCATCCAGGCCGTGGGGGGGACAGACATGTTATTCATCCAGGCTGTGGGGGGAACAGACATGTTAACCATCCAGGCTGTGGGGGAAACAGACATGTTAACCATCCAGGCTGTGGGGGGACCAGACATGTTAACCATCCAGGCTGTGGGGGGGAAACAGACATGTTAACCATCCAGGCCGTGGGGGAAACAGACATGTTAACCATCCAGGCTGTGAACAGACATGTTAACCATCCAGGCTGTGGGGGAAACAGACATGTTAACCATCCAGGCTGTGGGGGGACCAGACCTGTTAACCATCCAGGCTGTGGGAGTGAACAGACATGTTAACCATCCAGGCCGTGGGGGGGAAACAGACATGTTAACCATCCAGGCCGTGGGGGGAACAGACATGTTAACCATCCAGGCTGTGGGGGGAACAGACCTGTTAACCATCCAGGCCATGGGGGGGAACAGACATGTTAACCATCCAGGCTGTGAACAGACATGTTAACCATCCAGGCCGTGGGGGGGAACAGACATGTTAACCATCCAGGCTGTGAACAGACATGTTAACCATCCAGGCTGTGGGGGGAAACAGACATGTTAACCATCCAGGCCGTGGGGGGGAACAGACATGTTAACCATCCAGGCCGTGGGGGGGAACAGACATGTTAACCATCCAGGCTGTGAACAGACATGTTAACCATCCAGGCCGTGGGGGGGACAGACATGTTAACCATCCAGGCTGTGGGGGGGAACAGACATGTTAACCATCCAGGCTGTGGGGGGAACAGACATGTTAACCATCCAGGCCGTGGGGGGGAACAGACATGTTAACCATCCAGGCCATGGGGGGGACAGACATGTTAACCATCCAGGCCGTGGGGGGGAACAGACATGTTAACCATCCAGGCCGTGGGGGGGAACATGTTAACCATCTCAGACAACAGCTAAAATCAAGGAGGAGACCCAAACTCTCGAAAAGTTTAAGAAGGAGATGAGACTCTGTACAACTGGACAATGGAAGTTCAGCAATGGGCTAATACAGGTAAAGAATACATCAAATAAATCATCCTAAATGTAACTCTCCTGGACTGTCACCTTGACCTAGTGGAGAGGCTTGCGTACTCCAATGACCCTGAGAGCTAACCCTTAGAGGGCGTACTCCAATGACCCTGAGAGCTAACCCTTAGAGGGCGTACTCCAATGACCCTGAGCGCTAACCCTTAGAGGGCGTACTCCAATAACCCTGAGCGCTAACCCTTAGAGGGTGTACTCCAATGACCCTGAGAGCTAACCCTTAGAGGGCGTACTCCATCGACCCTTAGAGGGCGTACTCCAATGACCCTGAGCTCTAACCCTTAGAGGGTGTACTCCAATGACCCTTAGAGGGCGTACTCCAATGACCATTAGAGGGCGTACTCCAATGACCCTGAGCTCTAACCCTTAGAGGGTGCACTCCAATGACCCTGAGCTCTAACCCTTAGAGGGCGTACTCCAATGACCCTGAGCTCTAACCCTTAGAGGGCGTACTCCAATGACCCTGAGCTCTAACCCTTAGAGGGTGTACTCCAATGACCCTTAGAGGGCGTACTCCAACGACCCTTAGAGGGCGTACTCCAATGACCCTGAGCGCTAACCCTTAGAGGGCGTACTCCAATGACCCTTAGAGGGTGTACTCCAATGACCCTTAGAGGGTGTACTCCAATGACCCTTAGAGGGTGTACTCCAATGACCCTTAGAGGGCGTACTCCAATGACCCTGAGCGCTAACCCTTAGAGGGTGTACTCCAATGACCCTTAGAGGGTGTACTCCAATGACCTTGGGAGCTGAGTGGTCCTGGGAGCTGCGTGGCCCTGGGAGCAGAGTGGCCCTGGGAGCTGAGTGGCCCTGGGAGCTGCGTGGCCTTGGGAGCTGCGTGGCCTTGGGAGCTGAGTGGCCCTGGGAGCTGCGTGGCCCTGGGAGCTGAGTGGCCCTGGGAGCAGAGTGGCCCTGGGACCTGCGTGGCCCTGGGAGCTGCGTGGCCTTGGGAGCTGAGTGGCCTTGGGAGCTGAGTGGCCCTGAGAGCTGAGTGGCCCTGAGAGCTGAGTGGCCCTGGGAGCGGAGTGGCCCTGGGAGCTGAGTGGCCCTGGGAGCTGCGTGGCCCAGGGAGCTGAGTGGCCCTGGGAGCAGAGTGGCCTTGTGAGCTGCATGGACAAAGTAAGTAGTATGTTTGTGTGTCACAATAACTATGTTTCTGTTTTGTTATCGGTGTTTGTTCAGTTGCTCAAACACAGACCACACTGCCATTAAAGTTACAAATCCACATTGCATTCTTGTGAATTTACAGCTGACCTACTCACAAAGAAAATAGCCTTTGACCGGGTGATGCTCCTGAGACAGCTGAAGGAGGAAGAGGTAATTGTCCTAAAGGAAGTCCAGCAGCACTGGGAAAGCCTAAAGAGGGGATCGGAGAATGTGCAAGACCTGGCTTCACATGTGGCACCTGACCTAAGCAGGCAAAGTAGGGGAACGTTCATTAATATGTATTGATGTTGGCACCCTGTAATTGATATTGTATTTAAGGAATACGTCATTGTATTAGTAGTAGGGGAACGTTCATTAATATGTATTGATGTTGGCACCCTGTAATTGATATTGTATGACCTCGTGGAAGAGGACCTAGATGACAGCATCCAATACAGCTCTGATGACGAGGAATCTGTCCCAGACTGACGGTGTTCGTTTGGGTGGGTGCAGTTTGCATTGGGTGGAAAGGGATTCCATTTGTTTTGTAGATATGCTTTGTCTGCCTTCCTAAGGAAAAATAGTTTGAACATTTTATGGAAAATAAAGGTTTATGTTTCTTCCTGGTTGACAATGTGATCATGGGGTACAGATTTGAGAAGGGTGCTCGTCTGTTACTGCTTTTGCCCGGTCACATGACCAGGTCACATGACCAGGTCACATGACCCCTTTAAATGGCCAATCTGCAGTTGATACATCCACTTATGGATGCTTGAAGAATATCATTTATAAATGCCTCATGAATATAGTTCAACTGCCGTACCCCATCAGATCCCAAAATAGATGTTTTTGTTCTACTCCAATGTTTGTAAACAAAGTAAATGTAAACATACACTAGCATGTGTCCAACTCATTCCACGGTGAGCCTGCGGGTTTCACTCCTCCCATGGAGCTACATCAGTACATTAGTCATGGGATTTTAAGTTAAGGTGACCAGATTTCTGAAATTAAAACCGGGGGACATTTACAGGTCGGAGGTCAATATATCATTACAATATCCAATGTTATTATCTATTATATATAATATCAATATATGATTAAATATCCAATGTTATTAATCTATTATATATAATATCAATATATCATTAAAATATCCAATGTTATTAATCTATTATATATAATATCAATATATCATTAAAATATCTATGTTATCTATTATATATAATATCAATATATCATTAAAATATCTGTTATTATCTATTATATATAATATCAATATATGATTAAAATATCCACTGTTATTATCTATTATATATAATATCAATATATGATTAAAATATCCACTGTTATTATCTATTATATATAATATCAATATATGATTAAAATATCCAATGTTGTTATCTATTATATATAATATCAATATATCATTAAAATATCCACTGTTATTATCTATTATATATAATATCAATATATCATTAAAATATCCACTGTTATTATCTATTATATAGAATATCAATATATCATTAAATATCCACTGTTATTATCTATTATATATAATATCAATATATCATTAAAATATCCACTGTTATTATCTATTATATATAATATCAATATATCATTAAAATATCCACTGTTATTATCTATTATATATAATATCAATATATCATTAAAATATCCAATGTTGTTATCTATTATATATAATATCAATATATCATTAAAATATCCACTGTTATTATCTATTATATATAATATCAATATATCATTAAAATATCCACTGTTATTATCTATTATATATAATATCAATATATCATTAAAATATCCAATGTTATTATCTATGAAATAAAGGGGGATAATTCCGGTTTCATGTATTTAGTCTAACAGGCCCACTGTGACAGAGAAAACAACTATATTATAGAAAAACTATAGACAAGACAGAACTGATCTGAACAGCCAATCAGTGGTCCTGCTAGTCTGGGTAGAACTGATCTGAACAGCCAATCAGTGGTCCTGCTAGTCTGGGTAGAACTGATCTGAACAGCCAATCAGTGGTCCTGCTAGTCTGGGTAGAACTGATCTGAACAGACATTCAGTGGTCCTGCTAGTCTGGGTAGAACTGATCTGAACAGCCAATCAGTGGTCCTGCTAGTCTGGGTAGAACTGATCTGAACAGCCATTCAGTGGTCCTGCTAGTCTGGGTAGAACTGATCTGAACAGCCATTCAGTGGTCCTGCTAGTCTGGGTAGAACTGATCTGAACAGCCATTCAGTGGTCCTGCTAGTCTGGGTAGAACTGATCTGAACAGCCATTCAGTGGTCCTGCTAGTCTGGGTAGAACTGATCTGAACAGCCAATCAGTGGTCCTGCTAGTCTGGGTAGAACTGATCTGAACAGCCAATCAGTGGTCCTGCTAGTCTGGGTAGAATAAGAGCAGAAGAGAACATGTGACCTTTAAAAAACAGAAAATAGTCTATGTGAAATATTTAACATAATGAAGAAATAAGACGGTGATGAGATTATGTAGTTACCACTTATTCCAACCTAATCTGTATATTTCTCAGAAGAATGTATCTTCTTCAGGATTGCTCTGTCTTTGGCCAGCTTCTCCATGAACTCCTGGCAGGGGAGGTTGGCGTTTGTCTTCACAATAAGCATGGCCTTGATGGTAGGAACAGGGAACCTATTTCTTGCTGCTGTCCATAGAGCATTCATTTGGGAGAACACTCTCTCGACTGGTGTATTACTTCCAGGTAAGCACATGACAACAGACGCTAATCTAGCCAGGTTAGAGTGTGGGATGTGGTTCTCTTTGAAGTGGGTAACTCCATCTCTGACTAAGCGGTGTCTCCGATGTTTTCCATTATTCAAGCGATCCCCCCTTTAGGAACTCTTGCAGGCCAGTAACCTCGTCAAACAATGCATCCTCATTGATGGTCACATGGGGGCATTTTTCCTGCAGTGTGGCTGCTGCCTTCTGGATCTCTTCACGCTGAGGTTGCCTGTTTAAAAGGAGACAATATATATATTTTAGATTATCTGTGTGCTTTCCCCAATACCTGCAAGTAGTTCACAGCCGTAGTGAAGAATGATTGGGAGGTTTTGAGAAAGCTCTTTAGACATTGCAGCTCTTCAGTCTTTTCTACTCTGAAAATATGAAAATATCTTTGTGAGCGGGTACTCAACTTCAAGGGGAACCATATCCAAAGCTGTTCTGGCCGTGTTATGAATGATGTGGGCAGGACAACCAAAGCCAATCACCTCCCGCTGCAGAGCATTTTTAACTTTGGTATGGACATTGACCCTCCCAGCCTATTCAGTCCTCCAGGGTTGGTATGGACATTGACCCTCCCCAGCCTATTCAGTCCTCCAAGGTTGGTATGGACATTGACCCTCCCCAGCCTATTCAGTCCTCCAAGGTTGGTATGGACATTGACCCTCCCAGCCTATTCAGTCCTCCAGGGTTGGTATGGACATTGACCCTCCCCAGGCTATTCAGTCCTCCAAGGTTGGTATGGACATTGACCCTCCCCAGCCTATTCAGTCCTCCAAGGTTGGTATGGACATTGACCCTGCCCAGCCTATTCAGTCCTCCAAGGTTGGTATGGACATTGACCCTGCCCAGCCTATTCAGTCCTCCAAGGTTGGTATGGACATTGACCCTCCCCAGCCTATTCAGTCCTCCAAGGTTGGTATGGACATTGACCCTCCCCAGCCTATTCAGTCCTCCAAGGTTGGTCTGGACATTGACCCTCCCAGCCTATTCAGTCCTCCAGGGTTGGTATGGACATTGACCCTCCCCAGGCTATTCAGTCCTCCAAGGTTGGTATGGACATTGACCCCCCCAGCCTATTCAGTCCTCCAAGGTTGGTATGGACATTGACCCTCCCCAGCCTATTCAGTCCTCCAAGGTTGGTATGGACATTGACCCTCCCCACTCTATTCAGTCCTCCAAGGTTGCTATTTGTGTTGTCGGCAGAGAATGACAACTTTGTTTTGCAGGTTACATTTTTGGATGAAAGAGCCATTGTTCCTCCTCTGTCTGCTCTTCTTCACTCTCCTTGTGTCACTCTTCTTACTCTCAACTTCCTGATCTTTCTTCCTTTCCTTCTCTTCACCTTTCCACCTCACTCTTCCACACTCTCCTTGCTTCACTCTTTTTACTCCCTTAATTTGTCCTTCTCCAATCTTTATTAATAAATAGAACACTATTAGATATAATACTTTGGTTAACAGATTCCCATTGCTTGCCTCATTTTGTATTTTATCTTAAAAACATTGTTTGGAATAATAAATTGGCAGGCTCTGTAATCATATCTTAACTTTTCCTCCTCTATCTCACTCTTCTTCCTATCCAGTCTTACTCCTCTCCACTTTAGCAGAAAACATTACGCTAATGTTATCCATGAAAATGTCTAAATATATGTTCACACAACTTATAATGCCAAACCATTACAATTGTAATCTACAAATGAATATTATCAGAATTAATTGTGCATTAATTTAATATAATCATATTTTCAAAATAGCCCGTCCACTGAATGTTTACATGTGAACGTTTTTTAACCTCGTTACCATGACAGCAGCTGGCGAACCGAGCAAGATAACTTAGTCGACATAGCTAATATTAGCTAGCATAACCTATTTAAAACCATATACCGCAGAACATTTAACTATACAATAAGTTGTGACATAACATCATTAGCTAGTATCTCAAACGAGTGTAATTTACCTGGCTTGAAAAGACGTTTGTGGTGATGTTATGGATTCACATGACACTTCCGGCCGAGTTTTCCAGAGCAGTTTCCTCTAAAACTGGCGCGAGCAAGTAGTTAGTAGAAGAAGAAGAGTGAATGAAGCTGCTGTCGCGAGCGGCCCCTCTGCTGGACAAAACAAGCACAACAAGATTGAGACGTCAACCGGTTGACTCTGATGCCCGGTCTTTCTTGCCACGTAAAATATTATTTCACTTTGCAGTCTGTTTTTAACGCACAATTAAAAACGGGGACATCTCCAGCCGGTGACAGCTCACGGAAAACTGGGACGTCTGGTCACCCTATTTTAAGTCAACGATTCCTTATGTATTAATGAGATGTACAAATGCTGAACTAGTACTTAATACTTTGACCAGTTACTTCTAGACTCTCAAGTTGTTTTCCAGATGGCTACTTTACTTGTACAATAACTGACTCCCATCAGCTGCAGATGAAACCGGTTAGTTGAAAAATGTTGCCTAGAATATACAGACACTCGCAATGAATCATCAAAAGTATGGACACATAATGATTGAAGTGATTATTGTATTTTATTATTCTGACCCATGACATCTTCTGGGAAGAATAATGCATAGCCTTGTGTGTTAAGATACAAACGTGGAAATGTTTCTATTGAAATGGGGGTTGTCCCATCCTGAACAAGCCGGTTGCAAGTGACATACTCTTATCGATACTATTAGCAACACCGTATTATTACTAAAATTAGATGAAATAAATTTTATGCAGGCAGTCCTGACATAGTGGGAGAATTGTGAACATGCACGTATATATATCTGCATTGTTCGGACACGTCGTCGGTTTGGTTGTTCAGTCGGCTTGTTTTGGTTTTGTGCGTCGCAATGCCCGTGACGTAATAGACTACATTTCTGAATTTTCTGATTTCATTTTTAAAATATTCACAAATTATTCTTGCGCAATATTACTTTCATTTTAATGTCGTAAACATTGTCGGATTCTATTAAATAATTGATGTAACAGATAAAATCTTGTTACAGAAACCGGAAGTTGTGAACTACAAATGCGACACCATTTTGTAGTTCCTTTACTAACCCTAACCGTTTTTGTCATCAATATCTTTGCTATTATCATTCTAATTGATGTGTAGAATGATATGTACATTCATTAAGACATACATAACGCTGTACTGCATCAGCACATGCCAATTCAATGTCTGAAGTAGTGCACTTTTTGAAAGGTGTTTTTCGTGGTAACTATTTAAATTTGACATGTGTTCTTTTGATTTAATAAGGACCCCTTACTAAACCTTCATGTCAAATAACGTTCAGATATGTTAATCTATTCTTGATTTAAAAATCATCAACGTTTGGGGGAAAAGCCAACTGTTGGTGGTGCTACTGAGCACCCCATGGCCACCAGGGGGATTGCAGAATTATGTTTAATTCATGCATAGGATAATTTGTGCCAAGCCATAAGACTGAGCCACAAAAAAATATATATATCTATTTTTGGGGGACTCTATGACCCGAGTTGACCTCTTACAAAGGTTTCCTAGGGGTGTATAAAGGTTCATGGCAGAAAACAAGTGTGTGTTGTTAGAGTTGCGTAAATTCAAATCTGGTATCAGGATAAATATAACAATCAGTCACTGATTTTCTACTATGTATTTTTTATTAGCTAAGTAATAAATGGCAAATGCAACTTTCGTATATACGGGCTCACTGTAATACCACGCAGGGCAGAACAGAGAACTCTATGTATGTAAACAGTGTTCTTATACTGTGATGGACATAGGCGAACCCATCTGTTGGCCTATCACAGTAGAGACTGGGCGTGGTTTAAACTTGCCCAGCCTATCGCAGGCACTCAGGCGGGTCCCCGCCTCTTGGAGTCCTCCCTCCGTCGATGTATAGATCCTTACTGTTCTGGTATCGCAGCCTAGTTACAACAGTTGCTCAGTTCCTGCTATTGTTTAGTTCAGTATCTTTCCATCTCAGTTAAACCTCGTGATGACCACCCCTCCCCATCACAACTTTGTAAGATACAGCAAGTCACACCATGTGCTCAGTATTGTTACATACAAACACAAGGACAAAGCATCTGCTGGGCTGTTTTCTACAGTTTTGCAACATGCAGGTCACACCATGTTACTCAGTTCTTGTCACACACAAACAGGCAAGTAGCAAGCAGTTGTTTAATCTCATAATGATGCTCCAGTGCACAAATGCAGACACCTCACACAACCAACATCAGATGATATTTAATCATATATATACTAATGGCTATAATGTAAAATACAGAATCCAACAATGTATAGAAATGCTTATATTAACATTGTTACATCGATATTGACGCTTCTAGAAGTTCAGAAGTAGCCATTCAACAGTCTATATGTGGCCTTTCAACCCCGATACCCATTACCCACAAGGCCTTATAACCACACCTCTATTGCCGTGGTCCTCGGCACATCATATTCCTGATGAGCAACAATGATGAACATTAATTCTCACTGCCTGTTCAAAAAAAAAGATGTGAAATTATTTGGCTTTCACCTTCATTAAATATGTTCTATGGACAACTAGCCTAGAGACCAAGCAGATAGACGGTCTGCCTCTATGCACTAAACATGATGCAGGTCAGTATGACTCGGGGGTATGCCTATATCAGGGGTAGGTCTATATCAGGGGTAGGTCTATATCAGGGGTAGGCCTATATCAGGGGTAGGTCTATATCAGGGGTAGGCCTATATCAGGGGTAGGTCTATATCAGGGGTAGGCCTATATCAATGGTAGGTCTATACCAGGGGTAGGTCTATATCAGGGGTAGGTCTATATCAGGGGTAGGCCTATATCAGGGGTTGGCCTATATCAGGGGTAGGTCTATATCAGGGGAAGGCCTATATCAGGGTTAGGTCTATATCCGGGGTAGGTCTATATCCGGGGTAGGTCTATATCCGGGGTAGGTCTATATCAGGGGTAGGCCTATATCAGGGGTAGGCCTATATCAGGGGTAGGTCTATATCAGGGGTAGGTCTATATCAGGGGTAGGTCTATATCAGGGGTAGGCCTATATCAGGGGTAGGTCTATATCAGGGGTAGGCCTAAATCAATGGTAGGTCTATATCAGGGGTAGGTCTACATCAAGGATAATCCATACATACAGTATGTAAGCTATGTTGATATACACGTAGTCCTATGTATTATAATATATAGTCTAGCCTATAGTCCTATGTATTATAATATACTGTATAGTCTAGCCTATAGTCCTATGTATTATAATATATAGCCTATAGTCCTATATATTATAATATATCGTCTAGCCTATAGTCCTATGTATTATAATATACAGTCTAGCCTATAGTCCTATGTATTATAATATATAGCCTAGTCTATAGTCCTATGTATTATAATATATAGTCTATAGTCCTATGTATTATAATATATAGCCTAGTCTATAGTCCTATGTATTATAATATATAGCCTATAGTCCTATGTATTATAATATATAGTCTAGTCTATAGTCCTATGTATTATAATATATAGTCTATAGTCCTATGTATTCTAATATATAGTCTATAGTCCTATGTATTATAATATATAGACTAGCCTATAGTCATATGTATTATAATATATAGTCTAATCTATAGTCCTATGTATTATAGTCTATAGTCTATAGTCCTATGTATTATAATATATAGTCTAGCCTATAGTCCTATGTATTATAATATATATTCTATAGTCATATGTATTATAATATATAGCCTAGCCTATAGTCCTATCTATTATAATATATAGCCTATAGTCCTATGTATTATAATATATAGCCTAGTCTATAGTCCTATGTATTATAATATATAGCCTAGTCTATAGTCCTATGTATTATAATATATAGTCTATGGTCCTATGTATTCTAATATATAGTCTATAGTCCTATGTATTATAATATATAGCCTATAGTCCTATGTATTATAATATATAGACTAGCCTATAGTCCTATGTATTATAATATATAGTCTAATCTATAGTCCTATGTATTATAATATATAGTCTGGCCTATAGTCCTATGTATTATAATATATAGCCTAGTCTATAGTTCTATGTATTATAATATATAGCCTAGCCTATAGTCCTATCTATTATAATATATAGCCTATAGTCCTATGTATTATAATATATAGTCTAGCCTATAGTCCTATGTATTACAATATATAGTCTATAGTCCTATGTATTATAATATATAGCCTATAGTCCTATGTATTCTAATATATAGTCTATAGTCCTATGTATTATAATATATATCCTATAGTTCTATGTATTATAATATATAGCCTATAGTCCTATGTATTATAATATATAGACTAGCCTATAGTCCTATGTATTCTAATATATAGCCTAGCCTATAGTCCTATGTATTATAATATATAGTCTAGCCTATAGTCCTATTTATTATAATATATAGTCTATAGTCCTATGTATTATAATATATAGCCTATAGTCCTATGTATTATAATATATAGTCTAGTCTATAGTCATATGTATTATAATGTATAGTCCAGCCTATAGTCCTATGTATTATAATATATAGTCTATAGGACTATGTATTATAATATATAGCCTAGCCTATAGTCCTATGTATTATAATATATAGTCTATAGGACTATGTATTATAATATATAGCCTAGCCTATAGTCCTATGTATTATAATATATAGTCTAGTCTATAGTCCTATGTATTATAATATATAGTCTAGCCTATAGTCCTATGTATTATGATATATAGTCTAGCCTATAGTCCTATGTATTATAATATATAGTCTATAGTCCTATGTATTATAATATATAGCCTATAGTCCTATGTATTATAATATATAGTCTAGTCTATAGTCCTATGCATTATAATATATAGTCTAGTCTATAGTCCTATGTATTATAATATATAGTCTAGCCTATAGTCCTATGTATTATAATATATAGTCTAGCCTATAGTCCTATGTATTATAATATATAGTCTATAGGACTATGTATTATAATATATAGCCTAGCCTATAGTCCTATGTATTATAATATATAGCCTAGCCTATAGTCCTATGTATTATAATATATAGTCTAGTCTATAGTCCTATGTATTATAATATATAGTCTAGCCTATAGTCCTATAATAAACTTGGATATGAATGGTGAAGTTCAAGGTCAGTCGGCCAAAATGCAACATTCTCATCACTGATGATTCTTCTCTCATACCTGAGACATTCACTAAGTACTAAAGTTGATCAGCCCAATCCACTGCTCATATCTAATATATCAACATGGTACTATGTGCCTCGGCATCTGGTCAAAAGTAGTGCACTTTCAAGGGAACAGGGTGGCATTTGGAGAGAAATGATCCAGTACCTTTATAGAAATAGACTGAAGGTAAAAAATGAGAAATAGAATAGAAAACAATACTCAACTTCTGACTACTTTAATACACATAAGAGACTTTATCACAATACTGTTGGTCCCCTAAAATGTGGGGCTCTGTACAAAACGTACTGTAATTTATAACCAGTTCACCAGATATGGATGAAAATACCCTCAAATTAAAGCTGATCGTCTGACCTTTAACCTCATAGTCATCGTATCATTTAAAGCTGATATTCTGACCTTTAACCTCATAGTCATTGGCT
Organism: Oncorhynchus masou masou; assembly: GCF_036934945.1. Lineage (NCBI taxonomy): Eukaryota > Metazoa > Chordata > Actinopteri > Salmoniformes > Salmonidae > Oncorhynchus > Oncorhynchus masou. The sequence goes on from NW_027016860.1 coordinate 145,809, forward strand.
CATTTGAAGCTGATAGTCTGACCTTTAACCTCATAGTCATTGGGTCATTTAAAGCTAATAGTCTGACATTTAACCTCATAGTCATTGGATCATTTAAAGCTGATAGTCTGACCTTTAACCTCATAGTCATTGGGTCATTTAAAGCTGATAGTCTGACCTTTAACCTCATAGTCATTGTATTATTTCAAATACAAAGTTCTGGAGTACAGATACAAAACAACAACAAAATGTGTCACTGTTGCAATACTTTTGTCGCTCACTTTATATGAAGAACATCTGAATGTGTAACAGGGTTGGTTATGTTTCCACTTGCCTCTAAAGAAATGTGTAGTTAATGTTCAAGCATTCTTATTGGTTAGTTCAACTCTGATGACAATAAGGTGTGTTGTGATTGGCCCCGCTTGCAGATAGGGGGAGATCGCGAACATCAGGTCTCCCCAGTATGAAAATGTGATGCAAGGGGTAGGTCAAGTTCTGAATACTGTTTTATATTTTATATTTTACAATGTGTACAAGTTTGCTGTACGTTACTGATTCATACATGTGTGGGTATATGGTACCTGTTAGGGATTGAGGGGCTTTCTGGGATGTGCTTTGGCATATGATTGCTGTAAATAAGTGTGTTAGCTAGCATACACCGATGTAATGGTCACATAAGCCCGCTGCTAACACAGTTGTCTTCATGCTACAGATGTTGCCATCGACAGCCATCAATACCTTTAAGCCCTGCACAACTAACGTGCTGTTTCCCATTTAACAACAGCAGAAATAAATTATGCTCAACTGGGACCACTGGCCGAAGTGATTTATTTTGAGAAAACACAACGCATGGAGAGCACATATACATCTGTTACAAATGCATATTCTCATGAACCTGATTGAGATCAAATGGTTGGCATGGTGACGCTCCATGAATGTTTCAGTGGTAAATCAGGGTGAATTTGACCAACCATTTATGATTGACAGGGATACATGTGAAGGGAGAGGACATTAGTGAATAAAGTAGGTTAAACTGGAGAAACGCGGTCCTCGGCCTTGATCCAGTCATCGTCCCATTTCTTGCCACTGTAAGACAAGAAAGAAAACATAAGAAATGTCATGTTTTTAAGCAGAAATAGAAAATAAATCATTCAATATGTAATCGTGAGAAAGGGTTGCACCTATTCCTTTCAGAGGGTTTTATGATTTTTGGTTAAACCTAATCTCACGTTGGTCAAGCACCTTCTTCTCCTCTCAAATATAATATTTCAACTACATAAAGTACCTTGCAAAAGTATTCGTACCCCTTGGATTTAGCCACATTTTATTGTGTTACAAAGTTGGATTGAAATTGATTTAATTTATATTTTTCTGTCAACAAGCAACTCAAAATGGTGTACTCTAATGTCAAAGTGGAAGTAAATGTAGATTTTTTATAAAGGCATGTCTAAATTAGTTCACAAGTAAAATGTGGCTTAACAAATCACATAATATGTTATATGACTCAATAGGGGTTAACATTATTGTTGAATAACTACCCATACCTCTGTAGGCTATACGTAGAACATCTGGAAGGTCCCTCAGTCAGGTATTGAATTTCAAGCTTCAAAGACCAGGGAGCTTTTGGAAAGCCTCATAAAGAAGGGCAGTGATTGGTAGATGGGTCACAATAACCAATCAGACATTGAAGGGCAGTGATTGGTAGATGGGTCACAATAACCAATCAGACATTGAAGGGCAGTGATTGGTAGATGGGTCACAATAACCAATCAGACATTGCATATCTCTTTTAGCATCATTGTCAAGTTAATAATCATGGTGTGGAATATGTATTAAACCACCCAGACACATCAAAGACAGTCGTCCTTCTGAACTGCAGGACATGAATGCAACTGCTCAGGGGTGTTACCATGAGGCCATTGGTGATTTTACAGTTACAGGCTGTCATGGTAGAAACACTGAGGATGGATCAACATAATCTGATCATGATCATAATCTGACACTTATAGCCAGAAAGCAGTCTAAGAGCAGGTTTAACCTCTCTACTGTTAAGAAAGCCGGATCAACTCAGAATCCCTAAGAGTGAATTAAACTATTTTGAAAAAGCAATTAAGGGAATAAACTGGAATGATCTCTTGTCCTATACAGATGTGGAAGCTGATAGTCAGGTTTTTCTATCCACAATCCAGACTACAATAAATGGCTTCCTAAAGAAAATCAAATCCAAACCTGGCCAAAAGAGCACTCTTCCTTGGCTAAATGGAGAAATCTGAAAATTGATGAAAGAACGAGATTATGCTCTAAAAATAGCCCTAAAATCTAAATTAGAGCATGACAGACGTAGGTTTACCATGTTGAGAAATAAGGTGATGAAAGAAATCAGACAGGCCAAGGCAAACTTTTTTATTAACATAATTGGTGAAGCAAAGGGAAATTCTAAATTGATATGGGAGAATCTAAAAACGTTAACAGGGAAAGACCATAGTAACACTGCAAAAGACTAGAAATCATGGTGAATAACAATCTAACACAGGATGCAGTCGAAATAGCAATAGACTTCAATTCCTACTTTATTGACTCTGTCAGGGTACTGACACAGAACCCCTCCACCGGTTTCTTGGGCTCAGTGCTAGTGAATGACACTCAACCTGTCTTCATCATAAGGGAGGTTTCTGAGTCAAAGGTGAACAAGGTGATTAGCTCACTAAAGAACTCTAAAGCCAAAGATGTGTTTGGGATGGACTCTACCTTTCTTAAAAACTACAAAGAGTCACTCATTGGCCCCATTACTAAGGTCACCAACACATCTATTGGTCTCGGTGTGTTTCAAGGGTATGGAAGTCGGCCATAATAACGGCCATCTTTAAATCAGGCGACCCTGCTGACGTGAGTAACTACAGGGCCATTAGTATACTACCTGTGGTGTCAAAGGTTGTTGAAAAGTGTGTAGCAGAACAACTGATTGCCCACCTCAACAACAGCCCCTTCACATTACACTCCATGCAGTTTGGCTTCAGAGCGAAACACTCCACAGAAACGGCCAACTGCTTTCTTCTGAAAATGTGAAGTCCAAGATGGACAAAGGGGTGCTGTTGGGGCTGTGTTTCTGGACCTAAGGAAGGCTTTTGATACTGTTAACCATGAGATTCTCATCACAAAATTGTCCAAGTTCAACTTTTCCCCTGATGCCTTGAGATGGATGAAATCATACCTTGAAGGCAGAACTCAGTGTGTCAGAGTGAGCAATGAGCTGTCGCCCACTCGTAGCTATGATGTGGGCGTGCCCCAAGGGTCAATACTGGGGCCCCTCCTGTTCAGCCTGTACATTAATGATCTGCCTTCTGTCTGTACTGGGTCTGAAGTTGCAGATGTATGTATGCAGATGATACAGTGATGTATGTGCATGCAAAGAGCAAACAACAAGCTGCACAAGAACTCACTACTGTAATGGTCCAGGTTACAAAGTGGCTCAGTGACTCGTGTTTGCATCTCAATGTGAAAAAAACTGTTTGCATGTTCTTCACAAAGAGGGCAACAGATGCTACTGAGCCAGATGTCTATGTGTCAGGGGAGTAGCTCCAGGTGGTATCCGATTATAAGTACCTTGGCATCATACTTGATTCCAACCTCTCTTTTAAAAAGCATGTGAAAAAGGTAATTCAAATAACTAAATTCAACCTAGCTCATTTCCGATTTATACGAAATTGTTTGACTACAGAGGTAGCAAAACTGTACTTCAACTCTATGATACTCCCCCACTTAACATACTGCTTGACTAGTTGGGCCCAAGCTTGCTGTACAACATTAAAACCTATTCAGTCTGTCTACAAACAGGCTCTCAAAGTGCTTGATAGGAAGCCCAATAGCCATCATCATTGTCACATCCTTAGAAAGCATGAGCTCTTGAGTTGGGAAAATCTTGTGCAATACACCGACGCATGTCTTGTATTCAAGATCCTTAATGGCCTGGCTCCCCCTCCACTCAATATTTTTGTTAAACAGAAAACCCAGACATACGGCAGCAGATCCACAAGGTCTGCCATGAGAGGTGACTGTATAGTTCCCCTAAGGAAAAGCACCTTTAGTAAATCTGCATTCTCTGTGAGAGCTTTTATGAATTTTGTATTGTCGCTTTTATGAATTTTGTCTTGCTGCTTTTTGTTCTATGTTGCTCTGTCTGTATACTATGTCTTGCTTGTCCTATGTTGCTATGTCTTGCTTGTTCTATGTTGCTATTGTCTATATTGTAATTGTTTTTAATAACCTGCCCAGGGACTGCGGTTGAAAATTAGCCGGCTGGCTAAAACCGGCACTTTTACTGCAACGTTGATTAATGTGCACTGTCCCTGTAAAAATAAAAATAAACTCAAACTCAAACATCATTGTAGTAACGCCACAATAATGACTGAAACTACAGTGAAAAGAAGAATAGAAATATACAGAAGAGAAACCATCGTGCATCTTGAATGCAACAAGGCACTGGAGTTAGTACTGAAAACACTGCAAAGGAAAATACTTTCTGGCCTAAATGCAAAGCCTGTTTCCCACCAGACACTGGGAGAGGAATCCTCCTTTCAGCAGGACAACAACCTACAACACAATGACACGTCTACACTGGAGCTGCTCACCAAGAAGACCGTGGATGTTCCTGAGTTGACAAGTTCAAGGACTTACATCTGATTGGAAATCTATTGCAAGACTTTTAAATTGTTGTCTAGACATGATCCCCAACATATTGACAGAGCTTGAAGAATTATAAAAAGAATAATGGGCTAATTTTTCACAATCCTGATGTGTTAAGCTCTAAAAGACTCACAGCTGTAATGACTCTAAAAGACTCACAGCTGTAATGACTCTAAAATACTTACCCAAGAAGACTCACAGCTGTAATGACTCTAAAATACTTACCCAAGAAGACTCACAGCTGTAATGACTCTAAAAGACTTACCCAAGAAGACTCACAGCTGTAATGACTCTAAAAGACTCACCCAAGAAGACTCACAGCTGTAATGACTCTAAAAGACTTACCCAAGAAGACTCACAGCTGTAATGACTCTAAAAGACTCACCCAAGAAGACTCACAGCTGTAATGACTCTAAAAGACTTACCCAAGAAGACTCACAGCTGCAATGACTCTAAAAGACTCACCCAAGAAGACTCACAGCTGTAATGACTCTAAAAGACTCACCCAAGAAGACTCACAGCTGTAATGACTCTAAAAGACTCACCCAAGAAGACTCACAGCTGTAATGACTCTAAAAGACTCACCCAAGAAGACTCACAGCTGTTATCACTGTCAAAGGCGTTTCCAAGGGGTCTGACTACTTTTGCAAGGCACTGTAACGACCAATACCAAGGTACAGCCAAAACCACATGTATTTGGAGAGGGAAGCTAAAATGTGAAATTTTTATCTATATAATTTATAATTATAATATATTATAATATAATTTATAATTTAGTATTTAAATAAAAGGTTTCATTTACTATAACTTTAATACACTTTAAGTGAATTTGTCCAAATCATTATGGCTTCTTCAAATTGGGGAGACTATATATATAAAGTGATTTCCTTTCTAAATTGTGGAAAGGTGACCTGTACTATCGCCTCATATGAAACATTTGATCCCAAATCCCAAATTCTAGTTTAGAGTCAAATTGTACATTTTAGCATCACTGTCCAAATACATATGGTGTTGAGTGTTCAGTATATCCTCAATACATATGGTGTTGAGTGTTCAGTATATCCTCAATACATATGGTGTTGAGTGTTCAGTATATCCTCAATACATATGGTGTTGAGTGTTCAGTATATCCTCAATACATATGGTGTTGAGTGTTCAGTATATCCTCAATACATATGGTGTTGAGTGTTCAGTATATCCTCAATACATATGGTGTTGAGTGTTCAGTATATCCTCAATACATATGGTGTTGAGTGTTCAGTATATCCTCAATACATATGGTGTTGAGTGTTCAGTATATCCTCAATACATATGGTGTTGAGTGTTCAGTATATCCTCAATACATATGGTGTTAATTGTTCAGTATATCCAGTATATGGGTAGAACCACCTTCTTGTTACATCTAGTTTACATTACCCGTGGGTAGAACCACCTTGTTAGGTCTAGTTTACATTACCCGTGGGTAGAACCACCTTCTTGTTACATCTAGTTTACATTACCCGTGGGTAGAACCACCTTGTTAGGTCTAGTTTACATTACCCGTGGGTAGAACCACCTTCTTGTTATGTCTAGTTTACATTACCCGTGGGTAGAACCACATTCTTGTTATGTCTAGTTTACATTACCCGTGGGTAGAACCACCTTCTTGTTATGTCTAGTTTACATTACCCGTGGGTAGAACCACCTTCTTGTTACGTCTCCATTGCACCAAGGCTATGTCTTGACTCAAGAATAAAAAATGTGAACACCTTTATTTAACCAGGTAGGCTTGTTGAGAACACCTTTATTTAACCAGATAGGCCAGTTGAGAACACCTTTATTTAACCAGGTAGGCTAGTTGAGAACACCTTTATTTAACCAGGTAGGCCAGTTGAGAACACCTTTTTTTAACCAGGTAGGCCAGTTGAGAACACCTTTATTTAACCAGGTAGGCCAGTTGAGAACACCTTTATTTAACCAGGTAGGCTAGTTGAGAACACCTTTATTTAACCAGGTAGGCCAGTTGAGAACACCTTTATTTAACCAGGTAGGCCAGTTGAGAACACCTTTATTTAACCAGGTAGGCCAGTTGAGAACACCTTTATTTAACCAGGTAGGCCAGTTGAGAACACCTTTATTTAACCAGGTAGGCCAGTTGAGAACACCTTTATTTAACCAGGTAGGTCGGTTGAGAACACCTTTATTTAACCAGGTAGGTCGGTTGAGAACACCTTTATTTAACCAGGTAGGTCGGTTGAGAACATCTTTATTTAACCAGGTAGGCCAGTTGAGAACACCTTTATTTAACCAGGTAGGCCAGTTGAGAACACCTTTATTTAACCAGGTAGGCCAGTTGAGAACACCTTTATTTAACCAGGTAGGCCAGTTGAGAACAAGATCTCATTTACAACTGAGACCTGGCCAAGACAAAGCAAATCAGTGTGACACAAACAACCACACAGAGTTACACATGGAATAAACAAACATATAGTCAATAACACAATAGAAGATCTGTATACAGTGTGTGCAAATGAAGTAAGGAGGTAAGGCAATAAATAGGCCATAGTGGTGAAGTAATCACAATTAGCAATTACCACTGGAGTGATAGATGAGGATGTGCAAGTAGAAATACAAAAATAAATATTTACACGGGACAAAAACGTGCCAAAAACAACCACGTCTTGCTGCTGCGCCATCTTGGATTGAAATAAAGAAATGAGGCCCTAATCTATGGATTTCACAGGATTGGGAATACTGATATGCATCTGTTGGTCACAGACACCTTTAAAAAGGTAGTGGATCAGAAAACCAGTCAGTATCTGGTGTGATCAGAAAACCAGTCAGTATCTGGTGTGACCATTTGCCTCATGCAGCGTGACACATCTCTTTCACATAGAGTTGATCAGGCTGTTGATTGTGGCCTGTGGAATGTTGTCCCACTACTCTTCAACGGCTGTGTGAAGTTGGCAGGAACTGGAACACGCTGTCGTACACGTCAATCCAGAGCATCCCCCAAAAGGGCTCATGTTTGGTGATTATGCAAGACATTTTTAGACAGGCAGCGTCATAGACCGCCACTTGGGAGGCCCCATCCACAAAGTTTTTTAAATATCAAAATACAAAAATACTACTTAAACAGGGAAGACTCTTAAATAATTTAATTTCAATGTTAAATTTATTTTTTGATCCCAGAAACAATGATAAAATATGTAAAAATAAATAGCCACATTTGGCCCGAGCCCGAAGTAATACATTTGGCCAGATAACACACACCGGAATCGGCCCGAGCCCCAAGTAATACATTTGGGCCAGATAACTCACACCGGAATCAGCCCGAGCCCCAAGTAATACATTTGGGCCAGATAACACACACCGGAATCAGCCCAAGCCCCTAGTAATACATTTGGGCCAGATAACTCACACTGGAATCAGCCCGAGCCCCTAGCAATACATTTGGGCCAGATAACTCACACCGGAATCGGCCCGAGCCCCAAGTAATACATTTGGGCCAGATAACTCACACCGGAATCGGCCCGAGCCCCAAGTGATACATTTGGCCAGATAACTCACACCGGTATCAGCCCGAGCCCCTAGCAATACATTTGGCCAGATAACTCACACCGGAATCGGCCCGAGCCCCAAGTAATACATTTGGGCCAGATAACTCACACCGGAATCGGCCCGAGCCCCAAGTAATACATTTGGGCCAGATAACTCACACCGGAATCGGCCCGAGCCCCAAGTAATACATTTGGGCCAGATAACTCACACCGGAATCGGCCCGAGCCCCAAGTAATACATTTGGGCCAGATAACTCACACCGGAATCTGCCCGAGCCCCAAGTAATACATTTGGGCCAGATAACTCACACCGGAATCGGCCCGAGCCCCAAGTAATACATTTGGGCCAGATAACTCACACCGGAATCGGCCCGAGCCCCAAGTAATACATTTGGGCCAGATAACTCACACCGGAATCGGCCCGAGCCCCAAGTAATACATTTGGGCCAGATAACTCACACCGGAATCGGCCCGAGCCCCAAGTAATACATTTGGGCCAGATAACTCACACCTGAATCGGCCCGAGCCCCAAGTAATACATTTGGGCCAGATAACTCACACCGGAATCGGCCCGAGCCCCAAGTAATACATTTGGGCCAGATAACTCACACCGGAATCGGCCCGAGCCCCAAGTAATACATTTGGCCAGATAACTCACACCGGAATCGGCCCGAGCCCCAAGTAATACATTTGGGCCAGATAACTCACACCGGAATCGGCCCGAGCCCCTAGCAATACATTTGGCCAGATTACTCACACCGGAATCGGCCCGAGCCCCTAGCAATACATTTAGCCAGATAACTCACACCGGAATCGGACCGAGCCCCTAGCAATATATTTGGGCCAGATAACTCACACCGGAATCGGCCCGGGCCCCTGGCAATACATTCGAATCATCACGTTGGTCGAGTCTGACTCTCATCTGGAATCAGCCCAGATCCACTAGCTGGGTTCTGCATGTGCCTCTACTATACTGCTCTATGCCACTACGCAAATGCTATGATATGCATCCAATGCTTTACTATAAAGTTAGTTTTTTCAAGCCTCAGAGCCCCCAGGTCACCCCCCCCACGCTCACTTTTTCTTCCGGCACCTCCCGATTTACAAATGAAGCACTTCCTAACATCTATTCTTTGTGAAACACTCCTCTCTTGCTGTTGACTGGAACCTGTTAGTGTTGCAGTTCTCCGTAGCTGCCACCAGGGGTCAGCATGGCACTGTGTCTTCAGCCTGGCTACAGTCATACAGCATCACAAAGACAGGTCTTCTATCCCTCTCTGTTGTCTCTCTTGGTATTCCGGGCAGAACCTGGCTTATGTAGTGGGGTGTGTGTGTGTGTGTGTGTGTGTGTGTGTGTGTGTGTGTGTGTGTGTGTGTGTGTGTGTGTGTGTGTGTGTGTGTGTGTGTGTGTGTGTGTGTGTGTGTGTGTGTGTGTGTGTGTGTGTGTGTGTGTGAGAGAGAGAGGGATACTGAGGCATGGTTCTGGGATGAACTACCAGCCTTAGGGGAATGATAATAGACTGAAGTAATGGGGAGGGATCAGAGAATGTGTGTGTTGGTAGGAGGTGGGTGCATTGGGTGTGTCCCACATGAACAAATACTATAGTATACTTAACCAATAAGGCACATGTGGGTGTGGTATATGGCCAATATACCACGGTTAAGGGCTGTTCTTAGGTACGACGCAGCGCAGAGTGCCTGGACACAGTCCGTAGCCGTGGCATATTAACCATATATCACAACCCCCCGAGGTGCCTCATTGTTGCTATTATGAACTGGTTACCAACGTAGTTGGAGCTGTAAAAAGACATGTTTTGTCATACGGTCTGATATACCACGGCTGTCAGCCAATCAGCATTCAGGGCTCGAACCACAGAGTTTATAATATGGTATAAATATTATAGTATTCCTTGCAGACTTTACTGTAGTTTTCACTGTACTGTTTTTGCCGACATGACTGTAGTATACTGTAGCATTTACAGTTAAATACTGTAGGAAAAACACTGTAGTATGTACTATAGTAATTACTGTAGTGAATTAGCTGATTGTAGTATGTACTATAGTAATTACTGTAGTGATTTAGCTGGTTGTAGTATGTACTATAGTAATTACTGTAGTGATTTAGCTGATTGTAGTATGTACTACAGTAATTACTGTAGTGAATTAGCTGATTGTAGTATGTACTATAGTAATTACTGTAGTGATTTAGCTGATTGTAGTATGTACTATAGTAATTACTGTAGTGATTTAGCTGATTGTAGTATGTACTATAGTAATTACTGTAGTGATTTAGCTGATTGTAGTATGTACTATAGTAATTACTGTAGTGATTTAGCTGATTGTAGTATGTACTATAGTAATTACTGTAGTGATTTTGCTGATTGTAGTATGTACTCTCACTCCATTCAGTGGGCTCTCACTCCATTCAGTGGGCTCTCACTCCATTCAGTGGGCTCTCACTCCATTCAGTGGGCTCTCACTCCACTCAGTGGGCTCTCACTCCATTCAGTGGGCTCTCACTCCACTCAGTGGGCTCTCACTCCACTCAGTGGGCTCTCACTCCATTCAGTGGGTTCTCACTCCACTCAGTGGGCTCTCACTCCACTCAGTGGGCTCTCACTCCATTCAGTGGGCTCTCACTCCACTCAGTGGGCTCTCACTCCACTCAGTGGGCTCTCTCTCCATTCAGTGGGCTCTCACTCCACTCAGTGGGCTCTCACTCCATTCAGTGGGCTCTCACTCCACTCAGTGGGCTCTCACTCCACTCAGTGGGCTCTCTCTCCATTCAGTGGGCTCTCACTCCACTCAGTGGGCTCTCACTCCATTCAGTGGGCTCTCACTCCATTCAGTGGGCTCTCACTCCACTCAGTGGGCTCTCACTCCACTCAGTGGGCTCTCACTCCACTCAGTGGGCTCTCACTCCACTCAGTGGGCTCTCACTCCATTCACTTTGTGAGTGGTGTGACCAGCTCCCGTATTGTTACATTTTTAATAAAGTTAATATACTAGTTGGTGATTGACCTAGTCTCTCCTCATTATTGATTGTGTGAGTTAGACTGTGTGTGTAAATGGCTTTGAAGAGGGTTAAAACATTAAGCATTTGGTCCTCATAGTATCAATCCCTGAGTGGCTGATCTTCAGTAATTTATGATAGAATTCACCTTCGGGGACAAAACATGTTACCAGAAGTGAGTCTTCCCCAACAGAGACTTAAAGCTCAAATTATACACAGCAGGCAGCCGTCAGATCCGGTTCCAGCCAGAACCAACTCATTGTAAAGCCTCCACCACATGGCCCAACAAGCAATTCATATCAGTCCAATGTGGTCCTGATAGAGTCACAGGACAATTTAGACTTTAGAGCTTTGGTCCATAATGACTAACACTTGGTCCTGTCTGGCTACTCATTCAGATCAAATGGTCACAAGAGCGGAGAGAAAGACATGTTTTGTAACGTTTGGACGTTTTACTGATTATAATTAGCCATGTCTTACCTTGCTTCAAAGTAACCTATAGCTAAAATCCAACCATGGAAATGTTGAGGGAATTATTTTTTATAAACACTTCCATATGCCATTTGAAACTAGCATTTGTCTTCTGTTGTCTTGGTTTTCAAATAAACTTTGTTTCGGCAGCCAAAGGCACAATCCTATGTCATATGAGCAACTCATGTTAGTCATTGCATCTTTGGATCTCTCTTTTCATGAAACAAAATTATAAATAACATTTGCGCATATTGTAGGTAGCCTTAAAATGTGAAGAAATAATAGTTTGGCTAAATGTTTTGATGTGTTCCATCAGTCTCAAAAGACACAGCTAAGGAAGCGTTTGTGTTTCCGTCTGCAAAATGTGACGGTACTTAACTCTTCCGAGTCGCCCAGGTATAAACTGACCCTAAGGCCCAGGTATAAACTGACCCTAAGGCCCAGGTATAAACTGACCCTGAGGCCCAGGTATAAACTGACCCTAAGGCCCAGGTATAAACTGACCCTAAGGCCCAGGTATAAACTGACCCTGAGGCCCAGGTATAAACTGACCCTGAGGCCCAGGTATAAACTGACCCTAAGGCCCAGGTATAAACTGACCCTAAGGCCCAGGTATAAACTGACCCTAAGGCCCAGGTATAAACTGACCCTAAGGCCCAGGTATAAACTGACCCTAAGGCCCAGGTATAAACTGACCCTAAAGCCCAGGTATAAACTGACCCTAAGGCCCAGGTATAAACTGACCCTAAGGCCCAGGTATAAACTGACCCTAAGGCCCAGGTATAAACTGACCCTAAGGCCCAGGTATAAACTGACCCTAAGGCCCAGGTATAAACTGACCCTAAGGCCCAGGTATAAACTGACCCTAAGGCCCAGGTATAAACTGACCCTAAGGCCCAGGTATAAACTGACCCTAAGGCCCAGGTATAAACTGACCCTAAGGCCCAGGTATAAACTGACCCTAAGGCCCAGGTATAAACTGACCCTGAGGCCCAGGTATAAACTGACCCTGAGGCCCAGGTATAAACTGACCCTGAGGCCCAGGTATAAACTGACCCTAAGGCCCAGGTATAAACTGACCCTAAGGCCCAGGTATAAACTGACCCTAAGGCCCAGGTATAAACTGACCCTAAGGCCCAGGTATAAACTGACCCTAAGGCCCAGGTATAAACTGACCCTAAAGCCCAGGTATAAACTGACCCTAAGGCCCAGGTATAAACTGACCCTAAGGCCCAGGTATAAACTGACCCTAAGGCCCAGGTATAAACTGACCCTAAGGCCCAGGTATAAACTGACCCTAAGGCCCAGGTATAAACTGACCCTAAGGCCCAGGTATAAACTGACCCTAAGGCCCAGGTATAAACTGACCCTAAGGCCCAGGTATAAACTGACCCTAAGGCCCAGGTATAAACTGACCCTAAGGCCCAGGTATAAACTGACCCTAAGGCCCAGGTATAAACTGACCCTGAGGCCCAGGTATAAACTGACCCTGAGGCCCAGGTATAAACTGACCCTGAGGCCCAGGTATAAACTGACCCTGAGGCCCAGGTATAAACTGACCCTGAGGCCCAGGTATAAACTGACCCTGAGGCCCAGGTATAAACTGACCCTGAGGCCCAGGTATAAACTGACCCTGAGGCCCAGGTATAAACTGACCCTAAGGCCCAGGTATAAACTGACCCTAAGGCCCAGGTATAAACTGACCCTGAGGCCCAGGTATAAACTGACCCTAAGGCCCAGGTATAAACTGACCCTAAGGCCCAGGTATAAACTGACCCTAAGGCCCAGGTATAAACTGACCCTAAGGCCCAGGTATAAACTGACCCTAAGGCCCAGGTATAAACTGACCCTAAGGCCCAGGTATAAACTGACCCTAAGGCCCAGGTATAAACTGACCCTAAGGCCCAGGTATAAACTGACCCTGAGGCCCAGGTATAAACTGACCCTAAGGCCCAGGTATAAACTGACCCTAAGGCCCAGGTATAAACTGACCCTAAGGCTCAGAAAATGGTCAAAAGATTATGCATTATGTTGTCAAAATGAGGTCACTACTTTCACCACAAAAAAAATCTGAGATATGTGGTTCAATTTGTCATTTCCATCTTTACCATCACAATCAAAATTAGAAATTTGAAAATTCAATCAGGTGCAAGTAGAGAAGCTATTGGGATAGCGGAGCGGCCAGGAGTGTCTATGTGTCTCTGTTTGGAGGTAATGGGACTCAGATAAGCCTCAAAAAAGGGTTTTCTCCTACACTCTGATGGAAAAAGGAAGTTGTGGATGTTCAGAGGATTGGCGTGGGCTCTCAAAGACACAGCTGAGGAGGTGTGTGAAGATTGGATTCCTGGTTGGTTAGACTGGCAAGAGGCGTTTTTAGTCAAGAGCTGCCACCCGCTTACTGAAGCAAGAAGTATCTCACACAAGCAGGGCCAGCCAGTACACACACATTGACAAGCACACACACACACGTGTATGTACGAAAGCATGCAGGCATGCACAGGAGCCAGACAAACACACAAGGAGGAGGAGGAGGAGGAGGGGGTGGAGCAGGTAAAGAAGAAAAAGGAGAGAGTAGCAGGAGAAGAAGGAGGAAGAGGAGGAGAAGGAGGAGGAGGAGCAGGAGAAGAAGGAGGAAGAGGAGGAGAAGAAAAGGAGGAGGAGCAGGAGGAGGAAGAAGAAGGAAGAAGAGGAGGAGGTGGAGGAGAAGAAAAGGAGGAGGAGGAGGAGGAGAAGAAAAGGAGGAGGAGGAGCAGGAGGAGGAAGAAGAAGGAAGAAGAGGAGGAGAAGGAGGAGCTGGAGGAGGAGGAAGAAGAAGGAAGAAGAGGAGGAGCAGGAGAAGAAAGAGGAGGAGGAGGAGAAGAAAAGGAGGAGGAGGAAGATGTACTCTGGCCTTAAACAACCCCAGATTTCATTCATCTTTACCTGGGCTCTGTTACATCAAACACAGTGACTTGGTTATGTTCTCTATATGTGTTGAGGACACCTGTTAAAGTTTCTATGTATTAGTCCACCAAGACCAATGTTTATCAGTTTTGACTGGTGGGAGGAGATATCATAGGACAGGCTCATTGAAATGCCCGAAGTGGAATAAATGGACAGGAACCAAACACATCAAACAAATGGTTTCCATGTGTTTGAGTCCAGCCATTATAATGAGCCTGTCCTCCAATATCTCTCCTCCCCACCAGCCACCTCTGATGTGTATAGAAAGTGGGGGACTGAGTTTCATAGACTAAATACTCTGAAAAGGCCTGCTGTTTCAGAATGAGGGGGGCTGTAGCTGTGCTGGTGCTGGTGTTGCTGTTCCATCTGTCTGGAACATGGGCTCAGCAAGAGAGTGGAGAGGTCAGAGAGAATGACACTACAGAGACCACCCAACCTGATGACTGGGCTGAACTGAGAGACATGATGGTGGAACCGAGAGTGGAGTTCCACAAGAACACCGTGGAAGAACTGAAGAGAGAGAACGTGTCACATGCAGCAGAGCTGTCCACCATGCGGGAGAGACTGGATGCCAGGGAGGGGAAGGTGGAGGAGCTGAAGAGAGAGAATGGAGAGTTGCGGATTAGACTGGCACGCGTTGAGGCGAAGAACCAAGACCAAGATGCAGAGTGGTTCGAACTGGAGGCCAGACTGAGTTCTAGTGAGCAGGAGGTGGAGGAGCTGAAGAGAGAGAACACAGACAGACCGAAGGTAGCCTTCTCTGCTGCTTTAGGTCGTCCAGTGGGACCCTTCACTACTGCTGTCACACTAGTGTCCAACAATGTCATCACGAACATTGGTAATGCCTCCAGCCCAGTTACAGGGGCCTTCACAGCACCAGTGAGAGGTGTCTACTACATCAGATTCACTGGTATGGACAACCGCATCTCAACAAGGGTGGGTGTCTCCATGAAAAAGAATGGCAAGTACCACATAATGTGGGCAGGTCAGAGGAATGTAGCAGATCATCAGCATGTTTCCACTGCAGTGATTCTAGAGCTGGAGGAAAGGGATGTGATCTACATGGAACTGGATTCTGGCTTTAGGCTCTATGATGATCACGATAAACACAGTATCTTCACTATCTTTCTGCTCTTCCCTAGGTGAGAAAATGCTGACATGCAATCAGATGACATGTGGTCTTTCTCTTGATTCTGTGGCTGTCACATTGAATTTAAACTGTGGATTCCGGAATTGCACAATAAAGGCTTGTTAAATCGCTCTCTATATCTCTCTGTCTCTCTCTCTCTCCTCCACATAAACAGACATGAGATGTGCACCACTCATAATCCTCCAAACTTAAAGGGGAACACTTTACGAAAAGGTTCCATTTGCAAAAAGTGTATAATTACAATATTAACGACTATTTAATTATTTATAAATATATTATTAACCATTAAGAAACTGTTATATCGCATTAATGCATCATCAGGGCTTCAAACGTAACAACAACTGGTCTGAAAACCATTTCTGTTCCTGGGACGGAGCAATAATGCATCAAAAAGTGAGAAAATAATAATTGTTTAACTGTCAAACATTTAAAATAAGGTTGCATGATGATACAAAAGGGTTCAATATTATACGCACTTGTAAGTGCATTTATAAGTGGTTAATAGCTGGAGGGAAATAGTGGCCCACTATTTGGCAAGCACTGACTGGCTATCACACTCTTTGGCAAGCACTGACTGGCTATCAAACTATTTGGCAAACACTGACTGGCTCTCTCACTATTTATCTCACTATTTGGCAAACACTGTCTGGCTATCTCACTATTTGGCAAACACTGACTGGCTATCTCACTATTTGGCAAACACTGACTGGCTATCAAACTATTTGGCAAACACTGACTGGCTATCAAACTATTTGGCAAACACTGACTGGCTATCTCACTATTTATCTCACTATTTGGCAAACACTGTCTGGCTATCTCACTATTTGGCAAACACTGACTGGCTATCTCACTATTTATCTCACTATTTGGCAAACACTGTCTGGCTATCACACTATTTGGCAAACACTGACTGGCTATCTCACTATTTATCTCACTATTTGGCAAACACTGTCCGGCTATCTCACTATTTATCTCACTATTTGGCAAACACTGTCTGGCTATCTCACTATTTATCTCACTATTTGGCAAACACTGACTTGCTATCTCACTATTTGGCAAACACTGACTGGCTATCTCACTATTTATCTCACTATTTGGCAAACACTGACTGGCTATCTCACTATTTGGTAAACACTGACTGGCTATCACACTATTTGGCAAACACTGACTGGCTATCTCACTATTTAGCAAACACTGACTGGCTATCACACTATTTGGCAAACACTGACTGGCTATCTCACTGACTGGCTAACACATGGAATTATAGATATAGTGGGGCAAAAAAGTATTTAGTCAGCCACCAATTGTGCAAGTTCTCCCACTTAAAAAGATGAGAGAGGCCTGTCATTTTCATCATAGGTACACTTCAACTATGACAGACAAAATGTAGGATTTTTAATGAATTTATTTGAAAATTATGGTGGACAATAAGTATTTGGTCAATAACAAAAGTTTATCTCAATACTTTTTTATATACCCTTTGTTGGCAATGACAGAGGTCAAATGTTTTCTGTAAGTCTTCACAAGGTTTTCACACACTGTTGCTGGTATTTTGGCCCATTCCTCCATGCAGATCTCCTCCAGAGCAGTGATGTTTTGGGGCTGTTGCTGGGCAACATGGACTTTCAACTCCCTCCAAAGATTTTCTATGGGGTTGAGATCTGGAGACTGACCTTGAAATGCTTCTTACGAAGCCACTCCTTTGTTGCCCGGGTGGTGTGTTTGGGATCATTGTCATGCTGAAAGACCCAACCACGCTTCATCTTCAATGCTCTTGCTGATGGAAGGAGGTTTTCACTCAAAATCTCACGATACATGGCCCCATTCATTCTTTCCTTTACATGGATCAGTCGTCCTGGTCCCTTTGCAAAAAAACAGCCCCAAAGCATGATGTTTCCACCCCCATGCTTCACAGTAGGTATGGTGTTCTTTGGATGCAACTCAGCATTCTTTGTCCTCCAAACACGACGAGTTGAGTTTTACCAAAAAGTTATATTTTGGTTTCATCAATTTGGTTTCAATGTGTCGGAGGAAACACCGTACACCATCGTACAGCACCGTACAGCATCGTGAAGAAGGCGCAGCAGCGCCTCTTCAACCTCAGGAGGCTGAAGAAATTTGGCCTGTCACCAAAAACACAAACTTTTACAGATGCACAATCGAGAGCATCCTGGTGGGCTGTATCACCGCCTGGTACGGTAACTGCTCCGCCCACAACCGTAAGGCTCTCCAGAGGGTAGTGAGGTCTGCACAACGTATCACCGGGGGCAAACTACCTGACATCCAGGACACCTACACCACCCGATGTTACAGGAAGGCCATAAAGATCATCAAGGACAACACCCACCCGAGCCACTGCCTGTTCACCCCGCTATCATCCAGAAGGCGAGGTCAGTACAGGTGCATCAAAGCTGGGACCGAGAGACTGAAAAACAGCTTCTATCTCAAGGCCATCAGACTGTTAAACAGTAACCACTAACATTGAGTGGCTGCTGCCAACACACTGACTCAACTCCAGCCACTTTAATAATGGGAATTGATGGGAAAGGATGTAAAATATATCACTAGCCACTTTAAACAATGCTACCTAATATAATGTTTACATACCCTACATTATTCATCTCATATGTATACGTATATACTGTACTCTATCATCTACTGCATCCTTATGTAATACATGTATCACTAGCCACTTTAACTATGCTCTTTGTTTACATACTCATCTCATATGTATATACTGTACTCGATACCATCTACTGTATCTTGCCTATGCTGCTCTGCACCATCACTCATTCATATCTTTATGTACATATTCTTTATCCCCTTACACTGTGTATAAGAAATTCGTTTTTGAATTGTTAGTTGGAATACTTGTTGGTTTTTACTGCATTGTCGGAACTGGCAGCACAAGCATTTCGCTACACGTGCATTAACATCTGCTAACCATGTGTATGTGACAAATAAAATTTGATTTGATTTGATTTTAAACAGCTTACTGGAGACGGACACACTCTGATCCTGATCACCAACAGCCAGCTGCCGTCCAGGCTCAGCCGGTCGCTGACTAAAGGAAACAAGGTCTCCTCGAGGATTCCGACACCATCCGCTGCTACTGGAACATGTGCGGTGAGTCAGGCAGACATGAGTCGAAGCCCACCTCCTCCTCCCTGCCCAAGGCATGCCCGTTCTGTCCCCCTCTTCCTTCCCCATCGGATTCCATCACCACCACCATCATCTTGGGCAGCTTGATAGTGAGAGATATTGGACTGCCTGCAGCCTGCAGCCTGACCAAGGTCCACTGTCACCCAGGCGCCCGTATCCAAGACATCTACTCCCTTCTACCCACAGTTCTAGACAACTATTCGAATATTGTCACCATTGTCACTCGTTGGATTTAACAACATTCACTTTCAGCAATCTGAGGAACTGAAGAAGGACTACAATATTCTCTATACATGGTTATAGAATATACAGGAAAGATATACATTCTAATGGAGGACTACAACATTCTCTATACATGGTTATAGAATATACAGGAAAGATATAAATTCTCATGGAGGACTACAACATTCTCTATACATGGTTATAGAATATACAGGAAAGATATACATTCTAATGGAGGACTACAACATTCTCTATACATGGTTATAGAATATACAGGACAGATATACATTCTAATGGAGGACTACAAAATTCTCTATACACGGTTATAGAATATACAGGAAAGATATACATTCTAATGGAGGACTACAACATTCTCTATACATGGTTATAGAATATACAGGACAGATATACATTCTAATGGAGGACTACAACATTCTCTATACACGGTTATAGAATATACAGGACAGATATACATTCCAATGGAGGACTACAACATTCTCTATACACGGTTATAGAATATACAGGAAAGATATACATTCTCATGGAGGACTACAACATTCTCTATACATGGTTATAGAATATACAGGAAATATATACATTCTCATGGAGGACTACAACATTCTCTATACATGGTTATAGAATATACAGGACAGATATACATTCTCATGGAGGACTACAACATTCTCTATACAAGGTTATAGAATATACAGGAAAGATATACATTCTCATGGAGGACTACAACATTCTCTATACACGGTTATAGAATATACAGGAAAGATATACATTCTAATGGAGGACTACAACATTCTCTATACATGGTTATAGAATATACAGGAAAGATATACATTCTAATGGAGGACTACAACATTCTCTATACATGGTTATAGAATATACAGGAAAGATATACATTCTAATGGAGGACTACAACATTCTCTATACACGGTTATAGAATATACAGGAAATATATACATTCTCATGGAGGACTACAACATTCTCTATACATGGTTATAGAATATACAGGAAAGATATACATTCTCATGGAGGACTACAACATTCTCTATACATGGTTATAGAATATACAGGAAAGATATACATTCTAATGGAGGACTACAACATTCTCTATACACGGTTATAGAATATTCAGGAAAGATATACATTCTCATGGAGGACTACAACATTCTCTATACATGGTTATAGAATATACAGGAAAGATATACATTCTCATGGAGGACTACAACATTCTCTATACATGGTTATAGAATATACAGGAAAGATATACATTCTCATGGAGGACTACAACATTCTCTATACATGGTTATAGAATATACAGGAAAGATATACATTCTAATGGAGGACTACAACATTCTCTATACATGGTTATAGAATATACAGGAAAGATATACATTCTCATGGAGGACTACAACATTCTCTATACATGGTTATAGAATATACAGGAAAGATATACATTCTAATGGAGGACTACAACATTCTCTATAAACGGTTATAGAATATACAGGAAAGATATACATTCTCATGGAGGACTACAACATTCTCTATACATGGTTATAGAATATACAGGACAGATATACATTCTCATGGAGGACTACAACATTCTCTATACATGGTTATAGAATATACAGGAAAGATATACATTCTCATGGAGGACTACAACATTCTCTATACATGGTTGTAGAATATACAGGAAAGATATACATTCTCATGGAGGACTACAACATTCTCTATACATGGTTATAGAATATACAGGAAAGATTTACATTCTAATGGAGGACTACAACATTCTCTATACATGGTTATAGAATATACAGGAAAGATATACATTCTCATGGAGGACTACAACATTCTCTATACATGGTTATAGAATATACAGGAAAGATATACATTCTCATGGAGGAGGTGTTGCCATGTATGTCCAGAGTCATATTCCTGTTAGGCTGAGAGAGGATCTCATGTCAGATGATGTGGAAGTAATATGGCTACAGGTTCATCTACTTAAAGCCTTGTAGGAAGTTTCTATAGACCACCATTTAATAAAAGTCCGTATTTAGACTATATGTGTGAAATGTTGGAAAATATATGTGATATCAACAAAGAGAGATATTTTCTAGGTGACCTAAATATTGACTGGTTGTAGACAAGCTGCCCACTCAATAAGAAGCTGCAAATAACCCGTGCTTAGATTCTAGTTAAAGTTATCAGTCAACCTACCAGGTCATTTACAAAACAGAACAGGAACTAAATCATCCACCTGTATTGATCATATATTTACTACAGAAATCTGCTCTAAATCTATATCCACACATCATAATATAATAGCCATATCTTGAAAACCAATGTTCCAAAGACTGGACCTAAAATTGTGTATAAACGATCATACAAGACGTTTTGCAATGAATGTCATGTTGAAGATGTGAAAAATATTTGTTGGTCTGATGTGTGAGGAACATCCGGACGCTGCACTTGAAGCAACTGAAACAGCTTCTTCTGGTTACTGATAGGCCCATCATGAAACGAACTGTTAGAACTGCCAAATGCCCTCAGATAGATTATGAATTGAAAAACTGTATGGCTGAGAGGGATGAGGCAGAGGGAATAGCAGATAAGTCAACCAACACAGCAGACTGGAAAACATACAGTAAATTGAGAAATCAGGTAACTAAACTAAACACAAAGAAGAAGAAACTAAACTATGTAACAAAGATAAATTAAATATAGAATGACAGTAAGAGTCTGAATGAAATTCCAGGCCAAAGGACAAACTCGGCTCATTGAGGCAGAAGAGGTACAGAACGGGCCTCGGGTGGGGAGGAGGTACAGAACGGGCCTTGGGGTGGAGGAGGTACAGAACGGGCCTTGGGGGGGGAGGAGGTACAGAATGGGCCTGGGGGGAGGAGGTACAGAACGGGCCTTGGGGGGAGGAGGTACAGAACGTGCCTTGGGGGGGGGGGGGGGGTACAGAACGGGCCTTGGGGGGGAGGTACAGAACGGGCCTTGGGCAGGGTGGAGGAGGTACAGAACGGGCCTTGGGGTGGAGGAGGTACAGAACGGGCCGTTGGGGGGGGGGAGGTACAGAACGGGCCTTGGGCAGGGTGGAGGAGGTACAGAACGGGCCTTGGGGTGGAGGAGGTACAGAACGGGCCTTGGGGGGAGGAGGTACAGAACGGGCCTTGGGCAGGGTGGAGGAGGTACAGAACGGGCCTTGGGGGTGGAGGAGGTACAGAACAGGCCTTGGGGTGAAGGAGGTACAGAACGGGCCTTGGGGGGGGAGGAGGTACAGAACGGGCCTTGGGGTGGAGGAGGTACAGAACGGGCCTTGGGGGGAGGAGGTACAGAACGGGCCTTGGGGTGGAGGAGGTACAGAACGGGCCTTGGGGGGGAGGAGGTACAGAACGGGCCTTGGGGAGGAGGTACAGAACGGGCCTTGGGGGGGGAGGAGGTACAGAACGGGCCTTGGGCAGGGTGGAGGAGGTACAGAACGGGCCTTGGGGGTGGAGGAGGTACAGAACAGGCCTTGGGGGGAGGTACAGAACGGGCCTTGGGGGGAGGAGGTACAGAATGGGCCTGGGGGGAGGAGGTACAGAACGGGCCTGGGGGGAGGGAGGTACAGAACGGGCCTTGGGGGGAGGAGGTACAGAACGGGCCTTGGGGGGAGGGGGGTACAGAACGGGCCTTGGGGGGGGGGGTACGGAACGGGCCTTGGGGGGGCGAAGGTACAGAACGGTCCTTGGGGGGGGAGGAGGTACAGAACGGGCCTTGGGGGGGAGGAGGTACAGAACGGGCCTTGGGGGGAGGAGGTACAGAACGGGCCTTGGGGGGGAGGAGCATAATGGAATACATTGTGACTCCTGTCATGACGTTGCCCTATTTGGATATATATATACCAACCCCCTACAACTAGGCTGCTGTGAGAGAGAGGTCATAAATTCCTGAGGAGACCCATGGCCACACAGTATAAGAGGACGGTACATTTTCATAGAGAACAAAGGAATTTCTTCCACCTCACAGAACTTTATCTTTTCGGCAGTATATGACGAGCAAGACAGCAAAGTATTGCATCATGATATGGGTGGCCTGTTACGCACAATACAGCTACGCTTGGAAGATCAAATCAAATGTTATTGGTCACATACGCATGGTTAGCAGATGTTAATGGTCACATACACATGGTTAGCAGATGGTCACATACACATGGCTAGCAGATGTTAATGGTCACATACACATGGTTAGCAGATGTTAATGCGAGTGTAGCGAAATGCTTGTGCTTCTAGTTCCAACAATGCAGTAATAACCAACGAGTAATCTAACTAACAATTCCACAACTACTACCTTATACACACAAGTACAGAACGGCATAAGCAAGATGCAGTAGATGATATAGAGTATAGTATATACATATGAGATGAGTAATGTAGGGTATGTAAACAAAGTGGCATAGTTTAAAGTGGCTAGTGATGCATGTATTACATAGAGATGCATGAGATGATATCGAGTACAGTCTATACATAAGAGATGAGTAATGTAGGGTATGTAAACATTATATTAAGTAGCATTGTTTAAAGTGGCTAGTGATATACTTTACATCAATTTCCATCAATACCCATTATTAAAGTGGCTGGAGTTGAGTTAGTGTGTTGGCAGCAGCCACTCAATGTTAGTGGTTGCTGTTTAACAGTCTGATGGCCTTGAGATAGAAGCTGTTTTTCAGTCTCTCGGTCCCAGCTTTGATGCACCTGTACTGACCTCGCCTTCTGGATGATAGCGAGGTGAACAGGCAGTGGCTCAGGTGGTTGATGTCCTTGATGATCTTTATGGCCTTCCTGTGACATCGGGTGGTGTAGGTGTCCTGGAGGGCAGGTAGTTTGCCCCCGGTGATACCTTGTGCAGACCTCACTACCCTCTAGAGAGCCTTACGGTTGTGGGCGGAGCAGTTGCCGTACCAGGCGGTGATACAGTCCGCCAGGATGCTCTTGATTGTGCATCTGTAAAAGTTTGTGAGTGTTTTCGGTGACAAGCCAAATTTCTTCAGCCTCCTGAGGTTGAAGAGGCGCTGCTGCGCCTTCTTCACGATGCTGTCTGTGTGGGTGGACCAATTCAGTTTGTCTGTGATGTGTATGCCGAGGAACTTAAAACTTGCTACTCTCTCCACTACTGTTCCATCGATGTGGATAGGGGGGTGTTCCCTCTGCTGTTTCCTGAAGTCCACAATCATCTCCTTAGTTTTGTTGACGTTGAGTGTGAGGTTATTTTCCTGACACCACACTCCGAGGGCCCTCACCTCCTCCCTGTAGGCCGTCTCGTCGTTGTTGGGAATCAAGCCTACCACTGTTGTGTCGTCCGCAAACTTGATGATTGAGTTGGAGGCGTGCGTGGCCACGCAGTCGTGGGTGAACAGGGAGTACAGGAGAGGGCTGAGAACACACCCTTGTGGGTCCCCAGATGTTGTTACCTACCCTCACCAACTGGGGGCGGCCCGTCAGGAAGTCTAGTACCCAGTTGCACAGGGCGGGGTCTAGACCCAGGGTCTCGAGCTTGATGACGAGTTTGGAGGGTACTATGGTGTTAAATGCTGAGCTGTAGTCGATGAACAGCATTCTCACATAGGTATTCCTCTTGTCCAGATGGGTTAGGGCAGTGTGGTTGAGATTGCGTTGTCTGTGGACCTATTAGGGCGGGAAGCAAATTGGAGTGGGTCTAGAGTCTTCAATTCAATAAAGTCTTTAAGTCTTTGATGTTAATTACTAGTCTGCAGCTAGGAATTCGGTATCATTGAACGTGAAGAACGACAAACATCCATTCTACAACAACACGAATGAATGTCATTCTGAACTATCCACTCTAACCACGACAGAGAGAGAGAGAGAGAGAGAGAGAGAGAGAGAGGACGGAAACTCTCCAACAGAAACTAACTTTTCAAAAGCGATCAAGACGACACACTGAGCGTAAATAAATATATTGATTGAAATTGTTCCCGAATGAGTGAGCGTTCATGTGCAAAGGATTAGCATTTCAATTGTTATAATTAACTCTGTAGTGACTTCTTAGTCGACCCCTTTTGTCTAACAAGCCGCCAAGCCTCCTATCATTTCTTGTAACCATATTTACTTTGTCTGTTTGTTTATGCATTTCTTTGAATTACTTAGTAATAAATAAATTATTTAAGACAATTGATGTATGAAAGACTAAGTGAAGACTGGGTTCGTATTATATTTATTTATATTATTTATTTTATATTTCCACAACACAGGTCACCAAGGAAACAGTGACACTACCTCGTAACATTCAATAATGTTAAATATCACACTGGAGTCACGTTCTGACACAATGGTGTCATAGTTTATTAAAACAATAAATCATCAATACATGGAAAATACCATTCAACTGTATAAACATGATCAATATATAATATACAGTGGGTCTGGAATTATAGACACCCTTGATAAAGATAATAATGACTGTATAAAATACATCAATATATAATATACAGTGGGTCTGGAATTATAGACACCCTTGATAAAGATAATAATGACTGTATAAAATACATCAATATATAATATACAGTGGGTCTGGAATTATAGACACCCTTGATAAAGATAATAATGACTGTATAAAATACATCAATATATAATATATAGTGGGTCTGGAATTATAGACACCCTTGATAAAGATAATGACTGTATAAAATACATCTATATATAATATACAGTGGGTCTGGAATTATAGACACCCTTGATAAAGATAATAATGACTGTATAAAATACATCAATATATAATATACAGTGGGTCTGGAATTATAGACACCCTTGATGAAGACAATAATGACTGTATAAAATACATCAATATATAATATACAGTGGGTCTGGAATTATAGACACCCTTGATGAAGATAATAATGACTGTATAAAATACATCAATATATAATATACAGTGGGTCTGGAATTATAGACACCCTTGATAAAGATAATACTGACTGTATATACATGATCAATATATAATATACAGTGGGTCTGGAATTATAGACACCCTTGATAAAGATAATAATGACTGTATAAACATGATCAATATATAATATACAGTGGGTCTGGACTTATAGATGAATAATTTAAATACTGAGCTCTATCATCTGCTCAACAACATGTCAATTATATTATTTTATACTAATACGATTGATCTGATTAAAATATTTAGTTTAACAAGTAGTATTTATTTTCTAAATGATTGACCCCCCTAAAGAGTAATAAACTAGTCACAAGGTCAGTATCTGGTTCTATATTCATAGCAATGACATCATCACACTCCTGTAGATTTTGGCTGTCAATCATTTTGACCCCTAACCTTTTACAACAAAAATACATTACACAAACATATATTTCTCTGAACAATTATATTATTTTAAAATAATATAATTTACAATGTATTTTGAGCATACAATAGGTCAGTACATTATTTATTTAATATAGTCATGATCTTCAGCAAGGGTGTCAATAATTTGACCCCTCTGTATATAATCAAGGTGACAATAAAAAAGTAGAGCAAAATTTAACACTTAAAGTCAAATAAAAAACTGGCACATTGACATGAAGCTAAAATATAAACATTTCAATAAATGGTTTTATCAGTCTTGTTCACAGAAGCAGGTTGAAGTTGACAGGTTGAAGCTACAATAGAAGCTGACAGGTTGAAGCTACAATAGAAGCTGACAGGTTGAAGCTACAATAGAAGCTACAATAGAAGATGACAGGTTGAAGCTGACAGGTTAAAGCTACAATAGAAGCTGACAGGTTGAAGCTACAATAGAAGCTGACAGGTTGAAGCTACAATATAAACATTTCAACAAATTCTAACTGGACATAAGAGAGTCTGTACCAGGAGACATTAGTCCTGTGGTCTGGTTGATATACCTGATGATCAGGTACTGGACATAAGAGAGTCTGTACCAGGAGACATTAGTCCTGTGGTCTGGTTGATATACCTGATGATCAGGTACTGGACATAAGAGAGTCTGTACCAGGAGACATTAGTCCTGTGGTCTGGTTGATATACCTGATGATCAGGTACTGGACATAAGAGAGTCTGTACCAGGAGACATTAGTCCTGTGGTCTGGTTGATATACCTGATACATTACAATAATGAGACATTAGTCCATTATTCCATTCAAACTCTATAGTTATAGTCTCTCTATAATAACCCAGCTTTGTTAGGTGGGACAGGTCTCTATAGAAAGTTATAGTCTCTCTATAGTAACCCTATAGCATATAGTTATAGTCTCTCTATAGTAACTCAGCTCTATAGTTATAGTCTCTCTATAGTAACCCTATAGCATATAGTTATAGTCTCTCTATAGTAACTCAGCTCTATAGTTATAGTCTCTCTATAGTAACCCTATAGCATATTGTTATAGTCTCTCTATAGTAACCCTATAGCATATAGTTATAGTCTCTCTATAGTAACTCAGCTCTATAGTTATAGTCTCTCTATAGTAACCCTATAGCATATAGTTATTGTCTCTCTATAGTAACCCTAGAGCATATAGTTATAGTCTCTCTATAGTAACCCTATAGCATAGAGTTATAGTCTCTCTATAGTAACCCTATAGCATATAGTTATTGTCTCTCTATAGTAACCCTATAGCATATAGTTATTGTCTCTCTATAGTAACCCTAGAGCATATAGTTATAGTCTCTCTATAGTAACTCAGCTCTATAGTTATAGTCTCTCTATAGTAACCCTATAGCATAGAGTTATAGTCCCTCTATAGTAACCCTATAGCATAGAGTTATTGTCTATAGTAACTCTTCCTCCCCTCTCCATCTCATCCAGATCATCATTCTGTGGTCCAGGACCCAGTAAAGGCCTCTTCTCAGGTAAAGACCCTGAACCAGGTAAAGACTTCATCTCCATCCCTTCAATCCTCTTAGACTCTATTAAAGATAGAAAGGAACAACATCAGAATAACCTGACCAGACAGAGAGAGAGAGAGAGAGAGATAATAAACTGACCAGACAGAGAGAGAGAGAGATAATAAACTGACCAGACAGAGAGAGAGAGAGAGAGAGAGAGAGATAATAAACTGACCAGACAGAGAGATATAATAAACTGACCAGACAGAGATATATAATAAACTGACCAGACAGAGAGATATAATAAACTGACCAGACAGAGAGATATAATAAACTGACCAGACAGAGAGATATAATAAACTGACCAGACAGAGAGATATAATAAACTGACCAGACAGAGATATATAATAACCTGACCAGACAGAGAGAGATAATAAACTGACCAGACAGAGAGAGATATAATAAACTGACCAGACAGACTGACCATTGTAGAAACATTAGAATCATAAAGACTGATTACTTTGGGAAGGAGTCTGTGTTTCCTGTTGACCTCCTGGAGAGGTGGAGAGGGATTGGATGGTCTCTCTAGCTTTCCCTGAGGACAAGAACAGATAGTCAGATATAATACATACAGTGCCTTGCGAAAGTATTCGGCCCTCTTGAACTTTGCGACCTTTTGCCACATTTCAGGCTTCAAACATAAAGATATAAAACTGTATTTTTTTGTGAAGAATCAACAACAAGTGGGACACAATCATGAAGTGGAACGACATTTATGGGATATTTCAAACTTTTTAAACAAATCAAAAACTGAAAAATTGGGCGTGCAAAATGATTCAGCCCCCTTAAGTTAATACTTTGTAGCGCCACCTTTTGCTGCGATTACAGCTGTAAGTCGCTTGGGGTATGTCTCTATCAGTTTTGCACATCGAGAGACTGAATTTTTTTCCCATTCCTCCTTGCAAAACAGCTCGAGCTCAGTGAGGTTGGATGGAGAGCATTTGTGAACAGCAGTTTTCAGTTCTTTCCACAGATTCTCGATTGGATTCAGGTCTGGACTTTGACTTGGCCATTCTAACACCTGGATATGTTTATTTTTGAACCATTCCATTGTAGATTTTGCTTTATGTTTTGGATCATTGTCTTGTTGGAAGACAAATCTCCGTCCCAGTCTCAGGTCTTTTGCAGACTCCATCAGGTTTTCTTCCAGAATGGTCCTGTATTTGGCTCCATCCATCTTCCCATCAATTTTAACCATCTTCCCTGTCCCTGCTGAAGAAAAGCAGGCCCAAAACATGATGCTGCCACCACCATGTTTGACAGTGGGGATTGGTGATGAGCTGTGTTGCTTTTACGCCAAACATAACGTTTTGCATTGTTGCCAAAAAGTTCAATTTTGGTTTCATCTGACCAGAGCACCTTCTTCCACATGTTTGGTGTGTCTCCCAGGTGTCTTGTGGCAAACTTTAAACAACACTTTTTATGGATATCTTTAAGAAATGGCTTTCTTCTTGCCACTCTTCCATAAAGGCCAGATTTGTGCAATATACGACTGATTGTTGTCCTATGGACAGAGTCTCCCACCTCAGCTGTAGATCTCTGCAGTTCATCCAGAGTGATCATGGGCCTCTTGGCTGCATCTCTGATCAGTCTTCTCCTTGTATGAGCTGAAAGTTTAGAGGGACGGCCAGGTCTTGGTAGATTTGCAGTGGTCTGATACTCCTTCCATTTCAATATTATCGCTTGCACAGTGCTCCTTGGGATGTTTAAAGCTTGGGAAATCTTTTTGTATCAAAATCCAGCTTTAAACTTCTTCACAACAGTATCTCGGACCTGCCTGGTGTGTTCCTTGTTCTTCATGATGCTCTCTGCGCTTTTAACGGACCTCTGAGACTATCACAGTGCAGGTGCATTTATACGGAGACTTGATTACACCCAGGTGGATTGTATTTTTCATCATTAGTCATTTAGGTCAACATTGGATCATTCAGAGATCTTCACTGAACTTCTGGAGAGAGTTTGCTGCACTGAAAGTAAAGGGGTTGAATAATTTTGCCTGCCCAATTTTTCAGTTTTTGATTTGTTAAAAAAGTTTGAAATATCGTTCCACTTCATGATTGTGTCCCACTTGTTGTTGATTCTTCACAAAAAAATACAGTTTTATATCTTTATGTTTGAAGCCTGAAATGTGGCAAAAGATCGCAAAGTTCAAGGGGGCCGAATACTTTCGCAAGGCACTGCAATAAACTGACCATCAATTGTATATAACAGATAGATGTTGGATGGTTTAGATGGTCTCTTCAGAACAAGAACAGATAGTCAGAAACACATGTTAGTGAGTTATCTTAACATGACAGACACACGTGAACAAAGACACACACTACTTACTCAGTTCTTCTTTGAGTTCATCTGGTGTAAGAATTAAATAAAGACAGTGAGATAGTGATAATTAAATAATCATTGAATCATGAGATTTATACACTATATGAACAAAAGTATGTGGACACCTGCTATTATCTAACAGTAGGTAGATACACTACATGACCAAAAGTATGTGGACACCTGCTCATTGAACATCTCATTACAAAATCATGGGCATTAATATGGAGTTGGTCCCCCTTTGCTGCTATAACAGCCTCCACTATTCTGGGAAGGCTTTCCACTAGATGATGGAACATTGCTGTGGGGACTCCATTCAGCCACAAGAGCATTAGTGAGGTCTCCCTCTCTCTCTTCTCTCAGAGGACCTGAGCCCTAGGACCATGCCTCAGGACTATCTGGCCTGATGACTCCTTGCTGTCCCCAGTCCACCTGGTTGTGCTGAGCGTCAGTATAGAGACAAATTAGAGTCGTATTTCAATGGCTCAGACACAAGAGGTACGTGGCAGGGTCTACAGTCAATCACGGATTACAAACAGAAAGCCAGCCGGCGTCTTGCTGCCAGACAAATTAACACAACTTCTTTGCTCGCTTTGAGGACAATACAATGCCACCGACACGGCCCGCTACCAAAACCTTTGGACTCTCCTTCACCGTGGCCAACGTGAGTCAAACAGGCCACCACTCAGAGCCTGGTTCCTCTGGTCAACCCAGTACAGCCAGTAGAGGACTGGCCACCCCTCAGAGCCTGGTTCCTCTCTACCCAGTACAGCCAGTAGAGGACTGGTCCCCCCTCAGAGCCTGGTTCCTCTGGTCTACCCAGTACAGCCAGTAGAGGACTGGTCACCCCTCAGAGCCTGGTTCCTCTGGTCTACCCAGTACAGCCAGTAGAGGACTGGTCACCCCTCAGAGCCTGGTTCCTCTCTTCCCAGTACAGCCAGAAGAGGACTGGCCACCCCTCAGAGCCTGGTTCCTCTCTAGGTTTCTTCCTAGGTTCTGGCCTTTCTAGGGAGTTTTTCCTAGCCATCGTGCTTCTACATCTGCATTGCTTGCTGTTTGGGGGTTTTAGGCTGGGTTTCTGTACAGCACTTTGTGACATCAGCTGATGTAAAAAGGGCTTTATAAATACATTTGATTGATGGATTGATGCCGGGCGATTAGGCCTGGCTCGCAGTCGGCGTTCCAATTCATACCAAATGTGTTTGATGAGGTTGAGGTCAGGGCTCTGTTCAGGCCAGTCAAGTTCTTCCACACCGAGCTCAACAAACCATTTCTATATGGACCTCGCTTTGTGCACGGGGGCATTGTCATACTGAAACAGGAAAGAGCCTTCCCCAAACTGTTGCCATAAACCTGGAAGCACAGAATCGTCTAGAATGTCATTGTATGCTGTAATGTTAAGATTTCCCTTCACTGGGACTAAGGGGCCCGAACCATGAAAAACAGCCCCAGAACAGTATTCCTCCTCCACCAAACTTTACAGTTGGCACTATGCATTGGGGCGGTAGCGTTCTCCTGGCATCCGCCAAACCCAAATTAATCTGTCGGACTGCCAGATGGTGAAGCGTAATTCATCATTCCTGAGAACGTATTTCCACTAGTCCAGAGTCCAATGGCGGTGAGCTTTACACCACTCCGCCCGATGCTTGGCATTGAGCATGGTGATCTTAGGCTTGTGTGCGGCTGCTCGGCCATGGAAACCCATTTCATGAAGTTCCAGACAAACAGTTATTGTGTTGATGTTGCATCCAGAGGCAGTTTGGAACTCTGTAGTGAGTGTTGCAACCGAGGACAGACGATTTTTACGCCCTTCAACACTTGGCGGTCCCATTCTGTGAGATTCTGTGGCCTACCACTAAACGACTGACACATTTTTGCTCCTAGATGTTTCCACTCCACAATAACAGCACTTACACTTGACTGGGTTAGCTCTAGCAGGGCAGAAACCTGACGAACTGACTTGATGGAAAGGTGGCATCCTATGACAGTGTCACGTTGAAAGTCACGTTGAAAGTCACTGAGCTCTTCAGTAAGTCCATTCTACTGACACTGTTTGTCTATGGAGATTGCATGGCTGTGTGCTTGATTTTATACACCTGTCAGCAACGGGTGTGGCTGAAATATAATCAGTGTAATATATAGTGTAGTTAATCAGTATAATATATAGTGTAGTTAACCAGTGTAATATATAGTGTAGTTAACCAGTATAATATATAGTGTAATATATAGTGTAGTTAACCAGTATAATATATAGTGTAATATATAGTGTAGTTAACCAGTGTAATATATAGTGTAATATATAGTGTAGTTAACCAGTGTAATGTATAGTGTAGTTAACCAGTGTAATGTATAGTGTAGTTAATCAGTATAATATATAGTGTAGTTAACCAGTGTAATATATAGTGTAGTTAACCAGTGTAATATATAGTATAATATATAGTGTAGTTAACCAGTATAATATATAGTGTAATATATAGTGTAGTTAACCAGTGTAATGTATATTGTAGTTAACCAGTGTAATGTATAGTGTAGTTAATCAGTATAATATATAGTGTAGTTAACCAGTGTAATATATAGTGTAATATATAGTGTCATTAACCAGTGTAATGTATAGTGTAGTTAACCAGTATAATATATAGTGTAATATATAGTGTAGTTAACCAGTGTAATATATAGTGTAATATATAGTGTAGTTAATCAGTGTAATATATAGTGTAGTTAACCAGTGTAATGTATAGTGTAGTTAACCAGTGTAATATATAGTGTAGTTAATCAGTGTAATATATAGTGTAGTTAATCAGTGTAATATATAGTGTAGTTAACCAGTGTAATATATAGTGTAGTTAACCAGTGTATTATATAGTGTAGTTAACCAGTGTAATATATAGTGTAGTTAACCAATGTAATATATAGTGTAATATATAGTGTATTAATTTTTTAAATCACTTAAATCAATGAAATGCATGCAGACTTTCATGGAGTTGTGCAACTCACCCCTCTCTCCTTTGACCTCCTCTGTAGACAGATGATAGAGATGATAAAACATGATGCATTATGGGTACTAGAACATGAAGACAGACTACATCCTCTCTATTCTGACCTCCTCTGTAGACAGTAGATATAGATATAGACAGTAGATAAAACATGATGCATTATGGGTACTAGAACATGAAGACAGACTACATCCTCTCTATTCTGACCTCCTCTGTAGACAGTAGATAAAACATGATGCATTATGGGTACTAGAACATGAAGACAGACTACATCCTCTCTATTCTGACCTCCTCTGTAGACAGTAGATAAAACATGATGTATTATGGGTACTAGAACATGAAGACAGACTACATCCTCTCTATTCTGACCTCCTCTGTAGACAGTAGATAAAACATGATGTATTATGGGTACGAGAACATGAAGACAGACTACATCCTCTCTATTCTGACCTCCTCTGTAGACAGTAGATAAAACATGATGTATTATGGGTACTAGACCATGAAGACAGACTACATCCTACATATATCTGACTATCTAACAGATAGATCCATATATCTGACTATCTAACAGATAGATCCATATATCTGACTATAGATAAACAAGAACAGAAAGTCAGTCAGAACACGTTGGTGAGTAACAACATCACAATTAAATAAAGATAGTGAGACAGTGATAATTAAATAATAATTGAATCATGAGATTTATACACTACACCTGCTCATTGAACATCTCAACAAGAACAGAGTCAGTCAGAACACACGTTGGTGAGTAAATCTTAACATGACAACGCAGACACACAGACACAAACACACACACTACTTACTCAGCTCTCCTTTGAGTTCATCTGGTGTAAAAATAAAACAAAGATAGTGAGATAGTGATAATTAAATAATCATTGAATGATGAGATGTATACACTACATGACCAAAAGTATGTGGACACCTGCTATTATCTAACAGTAGGTAGATACACTACATGACCAAAAGTATGTGGACACCTGCTCAATGAACATCTCATTCCAAAATCATGGGCATAAATATGGAGTTGGTCCCCCCCTGCTATAACAGCCTCCACTATTCTGAGAAGGCTTTCCACTAGATGATGGAGCATTGCTGTGGGGACTGTGGGAGCAAATATAACACATAGACAAATGCATAAGATGTACAGAATAGCTGAACATTAAAACCAGACTACATGAAGAGAAGGACACATAGAAGCCTAGTCCAGCTGGACATACAAAGGTCAGAGGTTGTATAAGGAGGGGGTCAGCCAAAGGACCAACTGATGGATTACAGATATCAATCACATCACAGGGGAGATACAAGTCTGTTTGATCTTAGACAACCCTATGAAGTGAAGGCGACCAGAACAGCTGGGCACCCTAAAGCTAAAGGAGATGAAGACACACACACAAAAGGGACACAGAGTTAATTACAGAGCCAAAGCATAGGGCTGTAAAATAGAGGAATGTAAACTATTTTTAGTATAGCTGGACATGCTAGAAACTGAGGAGACACATAGTCTGCTGATCCTGGATAGTCCACAAACAAAGTAATGCTTTTAGCTAAATACAAGAACAAGGCAAGGGTCTTGTCATCATAATCTGACGGAAAGCAGGTATGGGCGTTGTTGAGCTGAACAAGCGGGATGCACGGATTGGAATGTAACTTTATTTGCATGTGGGATGGGCTCATATGCAATATGTGGATAAATACTGGAGCCGGGGCTCTGGGAAGTGGAGTGTGTTCCATGGACCTTCCCGGCTTGCTATATTCTTGTATTAAAAAGCCGAATTGACTTCACAAGTTCTGTAATGCGTTGTATTTGATCCGATTTTCTACTACAAAACCTGCATTATAAACTGGGTGGTTCTTCTTTACACTATTAAGAGGCGCTGAAACCTGCATTATAAACTGGGTGGTTCTTCTTTACACTGTTAAGAGGTGCTGAAACCTGCATTATAAACTGGGTGGTTCTTCTCTACACTGTTAAGAGGTGCTGAAACCTGCATTATAAACTGGGTGGTTCTTCTTTACACTGTTAAGAGGTGCTGAAACCTGCATTATAAACTGGGTGGTTCTTCTTTACACTGTTAAGAGGTGCTGAAACCTGCATTATAAACTGGGTGGTTCTTCTTTACACTGTTAAGAGGTGCTGAAACCTGCATTATAAACTGGGTGGTTCTTCTTTACACTGTTAAGAGGTGCTGAAACCTGCATTATAAACTGGGTGGTTCCAGGTTCATCATGAGTGAGACATTAAATTCATAATAGTTATTATCTCTAATTGATCAATATAAGTAATTCATACGAAGATCTAAGATCAGATCACAGTTTCTAACTATTTACTGTGTTGTTTCCTCTGGTGTTTTTCAAGCTACCACCCCCCGCCCACCCACCCCATCCTCCTCTCCTCCCAAAGCCCTCCCCAACCCCCTCCCCCCCTCTCTCCTCCTCCCTCTGTCTGTCTCTGGGTTGGTGGCTGCTCTCTCCATCTCTCTGATCATTCTACTGGTCCTGTTCTGCAAGAGGAACAAAGATGTAGCAGCTGAACCCAGAGATGTTACGTATGCTGACGTGAGAATCATACAGGAACCAGAATCCAGGAGAAGGAGAGGTACACACACACACACACACACACACACACACACACACACACACACACACACACACACACACACACACACACACACACACACACACACACACACACACACACACACACACACACACACACACACACACACACACAGTACAGTGTCTTTATGTCTTTAAACCATTGTCTCTTCTCCTCTAGAGAAGTCTCCAGGAGCTGATCGAGTCGACTCTGCAGTGAAGACTGTAGTACTGTATAAGACTCTAACATACAGCCATGTATAATGAGTATTCAACACCACAGGTACTGTAATACTGTATAACACTATAACACCACAGGTACTGCAATACTGTATAACACTATAACACCACAGGTACTGTAATACTGTATAGCAGTGCTTTGGTTCAACAATAAGTACCTCGGTCAAGTCTTGATTTACTGGAGGAAATTGTGAGCCAACCAAGTATTTAAATCACTAATACAGTCTAATAATTTCTCCATGGAGCCTAAATCCTCTGGTGTCACAGAAATTGAAAATCGTGTATGGTCTGCGTAGCATTGAAAATCAATGCTGTGCTATCTGATAACTGATAAGGGGTAACCTATATAAACTGAACAGTACTTAATAATGCGTTCAGAACTACCCTGTGGGCAACAAGGTATAAATCCACAGTGGTGATCAGATAAAGCAACATCAACTATAGAGGATATGTCAATAGAAAGCCCCTTGGTAATAACCAGGTCCAGAGTATGGCTGTGGTTATGGGTGAGCCCAGTAGAAAGCCCCTTGGTAATAACCAGGTCCAGAGTATGGCTGTGGTTATGGGTGGGCCCAGTAGAAAGCCCCTTGGTAATAACCAGGCCCAGAGTATGACTGTGGTTATGGGTGGGCCCAGTAACATGTTGGATAAAGTCCATAGAGCTAAAATGATTCAGAAATTCAATGGCATTGGAGTCAGTCTTTTTGTCAACATTTAAATCGCCCAACACAATGATTTTTATCACAGTTCACAAGGACAATAGATCAGAGAAATCAGTAAATAACGTGGGCTATACAAGGTCATGATGCTCTGGTCTGGTGGCTGACATTTAAACAGTATAACATGATGCTCTGGTCTGGTTGCTGACATTTAAACAGTATAACATGATGCTCTGGTCTGGTTGCTGACATTTAAACAGTATAACATGATGCTCTGGTCTGGTTGCTGACATTTAAACAGTATAACATGATGCTCTGGTCTGGTGGCTGACATTTAAACAGTATAACATGATGCTCTGGTCTGGTGGCTGACATTTAAACAGTATAACATGATGCTCAAAATACCCAAAGTCACCAAGCCAAATATTCTTACAACTCAAAGCATTCGTAAAAATAGAGGCTGTCTCCACCCCACACATAGACATATCAGAGCAGTAGATCTGCAGTAGATCTGTGTCTGTTTGAGGTTGTAGCTGTTTGTGAACAACATCACCCATTGTTAAACACCTCTGTTCCTCTGTCACACATTTCATCATTTTTAGGTCATTTAACTCTTGTCCAGAGCAACTTACAGTAGTGAGTTGATACATTATTGTACTTTGTCCTGTACTGGTCCCCCGTGGGATTTGAACCTACAACCCTGGCGTTGCAAGGGCCATTCTCTACCAACTGAGCCTCACAGGAAAACAACACACACACACACACAAGTGTATAACTGTATCTAACTACACATTAAACACTGAGACCTGTTGGGGTCTATAAATGTATCTAACTACACATTAAACACTGAGACCTGTTGGGGTCTATAACTGTTCCTGTGGTGTTGGAGGTCTTCACTGCAGTAGACTGGATCAGCTCCTCTGTCCCTCACTCATCTCTCTCTCCTCTCTCTTTACCTAGTGACCCTGTTCATCAGAACGTCATGGCGTTGGAGGTATTCACTGTAGTAGACTGG
Source organism: Oncorhynchus masou masou (assembly GCF_036934945.1). NCBI lineage: Eukaryota > Metazoa > Chordata > Actinopteri > Salmoniformes > Salmonidae > Oncorhynchus > Oncorhynchus masou. The sequence goes on from NW_027016860.1 coordinate 183,729, forward strand.
ATCAGCTCCTCTGTCCCTCACTCATCTCTCTCTCCTCTCTCTTTACCTAGTGACCCTGTTCATCAGAACGTCATGGTGTTGGAGGTCTTCACTATAGTAGACTGGATCTGCTCCCCTGACCCTCACTCATCTCTCTCTCCTCTCTCTTTACCTAGTGACCCTGTTCATCAGAACGTCATGGTGTTGGAGGTCTTCACTGCAGTAGACTGGATCTGCTCCCCTGACCCTCACTCATCTCTCTCTCCTCTCTCTTTACCTAGTGACCCTGTTCATCAGAACGTCATGGTGTTGGAAGTCTTCATTGTAGTAGACTGGATCTGCTCCCCTGACCCTCACTCATCTCTCTCTCCTCTCTCTTTACCTAGTGACCCTGTTCATCAGAACGTCATGGTGGAAGGAAAAATATGCTCTCTTCAGCAGCGGTGAATAACCACAACCCTGTCAGTCCATCTCTTAACTTCTCCTTTCTCTTATCTTCTCTCTCCCTCCTTCCTTTTTCACACCAACGGACTTATCTTTAGACACTGCAGCCTTGACCTCCATCAACAGCTTCAGCAACAGAGAGGTGCGAAGTTTCCACAACACAGTTAGAGTTAGTTTATCATGAGAACATACAGACACCACTGACTGGAACCAGCTGACAGTATCAGTTGTAAAGACGTCATTACTACTAACAGAAGGAAAGTTGTAGTGTTGTGTCCATGATGAATGATGTGAAGGCTTCAATGTGTTTTATATTCTAATTGTTTATGTAAAATTGTAAATTGCATTTTACTTGAATGTTATTGTGTGTTTATCTTGAGCAACACCAGTTTATGGTGCCAACTTGCCAAATAAAGCTTCCATGACCTGTCCACTAGATGGCAGTGCTCCATGTGTTGTATCCTGATCTGTCCACTAGATGGCAGTGTTCCATGTGTCCACTAGATGGCAGTGCTCCATTTGTCCACTAGATGGCAGTGCTCCATGTGTTGTATCCTGATCTGTCCACTAGATGGCAGTGTTCCATGTGTCCACTAGATGGCAGTGCTCCATTTGTCCACTAGACGGCAGTGCTCCATGTGTTGTAATGGTGTAATACTAAACACTGTGATACATCTATTACATTCCCTGGCTGCAGACATGGATGATAATTTAAATAGAAGTTGTCCCTAACCACAGATCTAGGATCAGATTACTCTACCTACAATTCTGACGCCATGCTGTCAAATAAAATAAAATTGTATTCATCACGTGCTTAATACAACAGGTGTAGACCTTAACATCTCTGTCTGTCTGTCTGGTGGAGTGGTTATGGTGGTTGCTCCCCAAACCAGAGAGATCAAATCCCAGAGAAACAGTTAATGGAGAAACTTCTTGTTGTCTTTGTGGGCCTGAAAGAGCAAACCAGAGGTATATAGGGGAAAAGGGGCTAGTTCCCATCAAATAGCAAGAATGAAGTGACACCTTGTTTCAAATGTAATTTGAATAGAGTTGTGATAACATACTATGCTGTGGAGTAACAACACAACCATACTCTGCAAAAGCCAACTTTTACCTGGGGCCATTCTTTGTAGACCATTCAAAGGTGTTCCTAGTCTTGGTCCCCCTGAAGAAAGAAACATGTTAAGATAGTTTACAAATAGTTGTAGTAGTAGTTATGGTGGTGAATTCCCAAAGGAGAGGTTGTGAGTTAAATTCCTTTCACGCCAACTTGCTTTTGCTGCCTTGACAGAACAATGTTGAGGTGGGAACCGGAAGTACGTTAGACCGAACGAGAAATTGGATTATAAAATTATACAATGTTGAGGTGGGGTTCGTTAGTTTTTTTATTTAAGAAATAGCCATGGGAACACTCAGACATAATTTACAAACAAAGCATGTGTTTAGTGAGTCCTCCAGATCAGAGGCAGTAGAGATGACCAGGGATGTTCTCTGTTTAGTGAGTCCTCCAGATCAGAGGCAGTAGGGATGACCAGGGATGTTCTCTGTTTAGTGAGTCCTCCAGATCAGAGACAGTAGGGATGACCAGGGATGTTCTCTGTTTAGTGAGTCCTCCAGATCAGAGGCAGTAGGGATGACCAGGGATGTTCTCTGTTTAGTGAGTCCTCCAGATCAGAGACAGTAGGGATGATCAGGGATGTTCTCTGTTTAGTGAGTCCTACAGATCAGAGGCAGTAGGGATGACCAGGGATGTTCTCTGTTTAGTGAGTCCTCCAGATCAGAGGCAGTAGGGATGACCAGGGATGTTCTCTGGTTAGTGAGTCCTCCAGATCAGAGGCAGTAGGGATGACCAGGGATGTTCTCTGGTTAGTGAGTCCTCCAGATCAGAGGCAGTAGGGATGACCAGGGATGTTCTCTTGATAAGTGTGTGATATGGACCATTTTCCTGTCCGGCTTAGCATTTGAAATGAAACAAGTACTTTTGGGTGCCAGGGAAACTGTCTGGAGTAAAACATAAATTATTTTCTTTAGAAATGTAGTGAAGTAAAATTAAAAGTTATAAAGAAACAGAGAGTAAAAGTACAGATATAAACAGAATGTAGTGAAGTTTTAAATACATTTCTGTTAAGTAATTTACACCACTGGACTCAATTACCTCGACTAACCGGTGCCCCCACACATTGACTCTGTACCGGTACCCCCTGTATATAGCCTCTACATTGACTCTGTACCAGTACCCCCTGTATATAGCCTCCACATTGACTCTGTACCAGTACCCCCTGTATATAGCCCCCACACATTGACTCTGTACCGTAATACCCTGTATATAGCCTCCACATTGACTCTGTACCGGTACACCCTGTATATAGCCTCCACATTGTTTCTGTACCGTAATACCCTGTATATAGCCTCCACATTGACTCTGTACCAGTACCCCCTGTATATAGCCTCCACATTGACTCTGTACCGGTACCCCCTGTATATAGCCTCAACATTGACTATGTACTGGTACCCCCTGTATATAGTCTCCACATTGACTCTGTACCGGTACCCCCTGTATATAGCCTCCACATTGACTCTGTACCAGTACCCCCTGTATATAGCCTCCACATTGACTATGTACTGGTACCCCCTGTATATAGCCTCCACATTGACTCTGTACCGGTACCCCCTGTATATAGCCTCCACATTGACTCTGTACCGGTACCCCCTGTATATAGCCTCCACATTGACTCTGTACCGGTACTCCCTGTATATAGCCTCCACATTGACTATGTACTGGTACCCCCTGTATATAGCCTCCACATTGACTATGTACTGGTACCCCCTGTATATAGCCTCCACATTGACTCTGTACTGGTTCCCCCTGTATATAGCCTCCACATTGACTCTGTACTGGTTCTCCCTGTATATAGCCTCTACATTGACTCTGTACCAGTACCCCCTGTATATAGCCTCCACATTGACTATGTACTGGTTCCCCCTGTATATAGCCTCCACATTGACACTGCACCGTAGTACCCTGTATATAGCCTCCACATTGTCTCTGTACCGTAACCCCCACACATTGACTCTGTACCAGTACCCCCTGTATATAGCCTCCACATTGACTATGTACTGGTACCCCCTGTATATAGCCTCCACATTGACTCTGTACTGGTACCCCCTGTATATAGCCTCCACATTGACTCTGTACCGGTACCCCCTGTATATAGCCTCCACATTGACTCTGTACCGGTACCCCCTGTATATAGCCTCCACATTGACTCTGTACCAGTACCCCCTGTATATAGCCTCCACATTGACTATGTACTGGTACCCCCTGTATATAGCCTCCACATTGACTCTGTACCGGTACCCCCTGTATATAGCCTCCACATTGACTCTGTACCGGTACCCCCTGTATATAGCCTCCACATTGACTCTGTACCGGTACCCCCTGTATATAGCCTCCACATTGACTATGTACTGGTACCCCCTGTATATAGCCTCCACATTGACTCTGTACCGGTACCCCCTGTATATAGCCTCCACATTGACTCTGTACCGGTACCCCCTGTATATAGCCTCCACATTGACTCTGTACCGGTACCCCCTGTATATAGCCTCCACATTGACTATGTACTGGTACCCCCTGTATATAGGCTCCACATTGACTCTGTACCGGTACCCCCTGTATATAGCCTCCACATTGACTCTGTACTGGTACCCCCTGTATATAACCTCCACATTGACTCTGTACTGGTACCCCTTGTATATAGCCTCCACATTGACTCTGTACCGGTACCCCCTGTATATAGCCTCCACATTGACTCTGTACCGGTACCCCCTGTATATAGCCTCCACATTGACACTGCACCGTAGTACCCTGTATATAGCCTCCACATTGACTCTGTACTGGTACCCCTGTATATAGCCTCCACATTGACTCTGTACTGGTTCCCCCTGTATATAGCCTCCACATTGACTCTGTACCGGTACCCCCTGTATATAGCCTCCACATTGACTCTGTACTGGTACCCCCTGTATATAGCCTCCACATTGACTCTGTACTGGTACCCCCTGTATATAGCCTCCACATTGACCCTGTACTGGTACCCCCTGTATATAGCCTCCACATTGACTCTGTACTGGTACCCCCTGTATATAGCCTCCACATTGACTCTGTAGTGGTACCCCCTGTATATAGCCTCCACATTGACTCTGTAGTGGTACCCCCTGTATATAGCCTCCACATTGACTCTGTACTGGTTCCCCCTGTATATAGCCTCCACATTGACTCTGTACTGGTTCCCCCTGTATATAGCCTCCACATTGACTCTGTACCGGTACCCCCTGTATATAGCCTCCACATTGACTCTGTACTGGTACCCCCTGTATATAGCCTCCACATTGACTCTGTACTGGTTCCCCCTGTATATAGCCTCCACATTGACTCTGTACTGGTTCCCCCTGTATATAGCCTCCACATTGACTCTGTACTGGTTCCCCCTGTATATAGCCTCTACATTGACTCTGTACCAGTACCCCCTGTATATAGCCTCCACATTGACACTGCACCGTAGTACCCTGTATATAGCCTCCACATTGACTCTGTACCGGTACCCCCTGTATATAGCCTCCACATTGACTATGTACTGGTACCCCCTGTATATAGCCTCCACATTGACTATGTACTGGTACCCCCTGTATATAGCCTCCACATTGACTATGTACTGGTACCCCCTGTATATAGCCTCCACATTGACTATGTACTGGTACCCCCTGTATATAGCCTCCACATTGACTCTGTACCGGTACCCCCTGTATATAGCCTCCACATTGACTATGTACTGGTACCCCCTGTATATAGCCTCCACATTGACTATGTACTGGTACCCCCTGTATATAGCCTCTACATTGACTCTGTACTGGTACCCCCTGTATATAGCCTCCACATTGACCCTGTACTGGTACCCCCTGTATATAGCCTCCACATTGACTCTGTACTGGTACCCCCTGTATATAGCCTCCACATTGACTCTGTAGTGGTACCCCCTGTATATAGCCTCCACATTGACTCTGTACTGGTTCCCCCTGTATATAGCCTCCACATTGACTCTGTACTGGTTCCCCCTGTATATAGCCTCCACATTGACTCTGTACTGGTTCCCCCTGTATATAGCCTCCACATTGACTCTGTACTGGTACCCCCTGTATATAGCCTCTACATTGACTCTGTACTGGTTCCCCCTGTATATAGCCTCCACATTGACTCTGTACTGGTACCCCCTGTATATAGCCTCCACATTGACTCTGTACCGGTACCCCCTGTATATAGCCTCCACATTGACTCTGTACTGGTACCCCCTGTATATAGCCTCCACATTGACTCTGTACTGGTTCCCCCTGTATATAGCCTCCACATTGACTCTGTACTGGTACCCCCTGTATATAGCCTCCACATTGACGCTGTACTGGTTCCCCCTGTATATCGCCTCGCTATTTTTTATTTTACTGCTGATCTTTAATTATTTGTTACTTATATTTCTTGTTTTTTACTTAACACATTTTTCTTACAACTAAATTGTTGGTTTAGGGCTTCATTTCAGCATTTCACTCTAATGTTTAAACATGTAGTATTCGGCGCATGTGACAAATACAATTTGATTTGTTACACATGAAAACATGATGTGATCCTGGTGTGACATTATTGAAGCTGTGCTGACACCTAGTGGACATCAAGAGAAACAACACCATACACACACACTAACACAGATGGGATGCTTTACATAAGTTGCTATTTTTTATTAGACACTAATATATATGTCCAATAAACAGACGTAAGCTAGCGCGAGGAAGCACTCTTTGAAAGGAGGGAGTAGTGTAAGGACCCTGTGTTTATAAGAGCAGGATAGGACCCAAGCTTTTGCGCGCCGGTCCTCGGGCTAGAAGGTTGAGGGTTCAAGACCCTGCCTGTTTCAATACAGTATATACAGTACTGTATAACAATTGTGTACAAGCCACCTACCTAATAAAATACTGGGGCTTGCGGTCATTAGTTACATTTCAACCACAGCGATTCCCTAATTGAGGCGCAACAGAGTTCACCGGCAAATGCAGGAACACCGGAAATAATTACTAAACCAACGAACGAGAAATGGTGGAGGCAACCAGCATGAAGAGAGACATTTGTCCGAATAAACGTGGTGAGTGAAAAACGTAATTACATAGCTCACTCCCTACCCCGTATCTCATTCTACTGTTATATGACTCTGTATGTGTTGTTTGTTGACAACCTTGTTATTTATGACGTTTTGGAACGGATTCCTGCTGGAACGTTCCTCAGATTATACCCACCCCTCAACATGATGCTGGAGAGATATTTACGTTCCTCAAATTATACCCTCAACATGATGCTGGAGAGATATTTACGTTCCTCAAATTATACCCTCAACATGATGCTGGAGAGATATTTACGTTCCTTAAATTATACCCACCCCTCAACATGATGCTGGAGAGATATTTACGTTCCTCAAATTATACCCACCCTTCAACATGATGCTGGAGAGATATTTACGTTCCTCAAATTATACCCACCCTTCAACATGATGCTGGAGAGATATTTACGTTCCTTAAATTATACCCTCAACATGATGCTGGAGAGATATTTACGTTCCTTAAATTATACCCACCCTCAACATGATGCTGGAGAGATATTTACGTTCCTTAAATTATACCCACCCCTCAACATGATGCTGGAGAGATATTTACGTTCCTCAAATTATACCCTCAACATGATGCTGGAGAGATATTTACGTTCCTCAAATTATACCCTCAACATGATGCTGGAGAGATATTTACGTTCCTCAAATTATACCCACCCCTCAACATGATGCTGGAGAGATATTTACGTTCCTCAAATTATACCCACCCCTCAACATGATGCTGGAGAGATATTTACGTTCCTCAAATTATACCCTCAACATGATGCTGGAGAGATATTTACGTTCCTCAAATTATACCCTCAACATGATGCTGGAGAGATATTTACGTTCCTCAAATTAAGAGTTCTATTCAGCTATGTTACTACTTATCTGGAATAAGGAGTTCTATTCAGCTATGTTACTACTTATCTGGAATAAGGAGTTCTATTCAGCTATGTTACTACTTATCTGGAATAAGGAGTTCTATTCAGCTATGTTACTACTTATCTGGAATAAGGAGTTCTATTCAGCTATGTTACTACTTATCTGGAATAAGGAGTTCTATTCAGCTATGTTACTACTTATCTGGAATAAGGAGTTCTATTCAGCTATGTTACTACTCATCTGGAATAAGGAGTTCTATTCAGCTATGTTACTACTCATATGGAATAAGGAGTTCTATTCAGCTATGTTACTACTTATCTGGAATAAGGAGTTCTATTCAGCTATGTTACTACTTATCTGGAATAAGGAGTTCTATTCAGCTATGTTACTACTTATCTGGAATAAGGAGTTCTATTCAGCTATGTTACTACTTATCTGGAATAAGGAGTTCTATTCAGCTATGTTACTACTTATCTGGAATAAGGAGTTCTATTCAGCTATGTTACTACTTATCTGGAATAAGGAGTTCTATTCAGCTATGTTACTACTTATCTGGAATAAGGAGTTCTATTCAGCTATGTTACTACTTATCTGGAATAAGGAGTTCTATTCAGCTATGTTACTACTTATCTGGAATAAGGAGTTCTATTCAGCTATGTTAATACTTATCTGGAATAAGGAGTTCTATTCAGCTATGTTACTACTTATCTGGAATAAGGAGTTCTATTCAGCTATGTTAATACTTATCTGGGGGGAACAGACATGTTAACCATTCAGGCTGTGGGGGGAAACAGACATGTTAACCATCCAGGCTGTGAACAGACATGTTAACCATCCAGGCTGTGGGGGGAAACAGACATGTTAACCATCCAGGCCGTGGGGGGGAACAGACATGTTAACCATCCAGGCTGTGGGGGGAACAGACATGTTAACCATCCAGGCTGTGGGGGGGGAACAGACATGTTAACCATCCAGGCTGTGAACAGACATGTTAACCATCCAGGCTGTGGGGGGAACAGACATGTTAACCATCCAGGCCGTGGGGGGGAACAGACATGTTAACCATCCAGGCTGTGGGGGGGAACAGACATGTTAACCATCGAGGCCGTGGGGGGGAACAGACATGTTAACCATCCAGGCTGTGGGGGGGAAACAGACATGTTAACCATCCAGGCTGTGAACAGACATGTTAACCATCAAGGCCGTGGGGGGCACAGACATGTTAACCATCCAGGCCGTGGGGGACAGACATGTTAACCATCCAGGCTGTGGGGGGAACAGACATGTTAACCATCCAGGCCGTGGGGGGAACAGACATGTTAACCATCCAGGCTGTGGGGGGAACAGACATGTTAACCATCCAGGCCGTGGGGGGAACAGACATGTTAACCATCCAGGCCGTGGGGGGGAACAGACATGTTAACCATCCAGGCCGTGGGGGGGAACAGACATGTTAACCATCCAGGCTGTGGGGGGAACAGACATGTTAACCATCCAGGCTGTGGGGGAACAGACATGTTAACCATCCAGGCCGTGAACAGACATGTTAACCATCTAGGCTGTGGGGGGGAACAGACATGTTAACCATCCAGGCCGTGAACAGACATGTTAACCATCCAGGCCGTGGGGGGGAAACATGTTAACAATCCAGGCAGTGGGGGGGACCAGACATGTTAACCATCCAGGCTGTGGGGGGAACAGACATGTTAACCATCCAGGCTGTGGGGGAACAGACATGTTAACCATCCAGGCTGTGGGGGGGAACAGACATGTTAACCATCCAGGCTGTGGGGGAACAGACATGTTAACCATCCAGGCTGTGGGGGAACAGACATGTTAACCATCCAGGCTGTGGGGGGAACAGACATGTTAACCATCCAGGCCGTGGGGGGGAACAGACATGTTAACCATCCAGGCCGTGGGGGGGAACAGACATGTTAACCATCCAGGCTGTGGGGGGAACAGACCTGTTAACCATCCAGGCTGTGGGGGGAACAGACATGTTAACCATCCAGGCCGTGGGGGGAAACAGACATGTTAACCATCCAGGCTGTGGGGGGTAACAGACATGTTAACCATCCAGGCTGTGGGGGGAACAGACATGTTAACCATCCAGGCTGTGGGGGAACAGACATGTTAACCATCCAGGCCATGGGGGGGACAGACATGTTAACCATCCAGGCTGTGGGGGGTAACAGACATGTTAACCATCCAGGCTGTGGGGGGAACAGACATGTTAACCATCCAGGCTGTGGGGGGAAACAGACATGTTAACCATCCAGGCTGTGGGGGGAACAGACATGTTAACCATCCAGGCCGTGGGGGGAACAGACATGTTAACCATCCAGGCTGTGGGGGGAACAGACATGTTAACCATCCAGGCCGTGAACAGACATGTTAACCATCCAGGCCGTGGGGGGGAACAGACATGTTAACCATCCAGGCTGTGGGGGGAACAGACATGTTAACCATCCAGGCTGTGGGGGGAACAGACATGTTAACCATCCAGGCCATGGGGGGGACAGACATGTTAACCATCCAGGCTGTGGGGGTGAACAGACATGTTAACCCGTGGGGTATCAGACACGTTAACCATCCAGAATGTGGGAGTGAACAGACATGTTAACCATCCAGGCCGTGGGGGGGAAACAGACATGTTAACCATCCAGGCCGTGGGGGGGAACAGACATGTTAACCATCCAGGCTGTGGGAGGAACAGACATGTTAACCATCCAGGCTGTGGGGGAAACAGACATGTTAACCATCCAGGCTGTGGGGGACCAGACATGTTAACCATCCAGGCTGTGGGAGTGAACAGACATGTTAACCATCCAGGCCGTGGGGGGGAAACAGACATGTTAACCATCCAGGCCGTGGGGGGGAACAGACATGTTAACCATCCAGGCTGTGGGGGGAACAGACATGTTAACCATCCAGGCTGTGAACAGACATGTTAACCATCCAGGCTGTGGGGGGAAACAGACGTGTTAACCATCCAGGCCGTGGGGGGGAACAGACATGTTAACCATCCAGGCTGTGAACAGACATGTTAACCATCCAGGCTGTGGGGGGAAACAGACATGTTAACCATCCAGGCCGTGGGGGGGAACAGACATGTTAACCATCCAGGCCGTGGGGGGGAACAGACATGTTAACCATCCAGGCCATGGGGGGGACAGACATGTTAACCATCCAGGCCGTGGGGGGGAACAGACATGTTAACCATCCAGGCCGTGGGGGGGAACATGTTAACCATCTCAGACAACAGCTAAAATCAAGGAGGAGACCCAGACTCTCGAAAAGTTTAAGAAGGAGATGAGACTCTGTACAACTGGACAATGGAAGTTCAGCAATGGGCTAATACAGGTAAAGAATACATCAAATAAATCATCCTAAATGTAACTCTCCTGGACTGTCACCTTGACCTAGTGGAGAGGCTTGCGTACTCAATGACCCTGAGAGCTAACCCTTAGAGGGCATACTCCAATGACCCTGAGAGCTAACCCTTAGAGGGCGTACTCCAATGACCCTGAGAGCTAACCCTTAGAGGGCGTACTCCAATGACCCTGAGCGCTAACCCTTAGAGGGCGTACTCCAATAACCCTGAGCCCTAACCCTTAGAGGGTGTACTCCAATGACCCTGAGAGCTAACCCTTAGAGGGCGTACTCCATCGACCCTTAGAGGGCGTACTCCAATGACCCTGAGCTCTAACCCTTAGAGGGTGTACTCCAATGACCCTGAGCTCTAACCCTTAGAGGGTGTACTCCAATGACCCTGAGCGCTAACCCTTAGAGGGCGTACTCCAACGACCCTTAGAGGGTGTACTCCAATGACCCTTAGAGGGCGTACTCCAATGACCCTTAGAGGGCGTACTCCAATGACCCTTAGAGGGCGTACTCCAATGACCATTAGAGGGTGTACTCCAATGACCCTGAGCTCTAACCCTTAGAGGGTGCACTCCAATGACCCTGAGCTCTAACCCTTAGAGGGCGTACTCCAATGACCCTGAGCTCTAACCCTTAGAGGGCGTACTCCAATGACCCTGAGCTCTAACCCTTAGAGGGCGTACTCCAATGACCCTGAGCTCTAACCCTTAGAGGGCGTACTCCAATGACCCTGAGCTCTAACCCTTAGAGGGTGCACTCCAATGACCCTGAGCTCTAACCCTTAGAGGGCGTACTCCAATGACCCTGAGCTCTAACCCTTAGAGGGCGTACTCCAATGACCCTGAGCTCTAACCCTTAGAGGGTGTACTCCAATGACCCTTAGAGGGCGTACTCCAACGACCCTTAGAGGGCGTACTCCAATGACCCTGAGCGCTAACCCTTAGAGGGCGTACTCCAATGACCCTTAGAGGGTGTACTCCAATGACCCTTAGAGGGTGTACTCCAATGACCCTTAGAGGGTGTACTCCAATGACCCTTAGAGGGCGAACTCCAATGACCCTGAGCGCTAACCCTTAGAGGGTGTACTCCAATGACCCTTAGAGGGTGTACTCCAATGACCTTGGGAGCTGAGTGGTCCTGGGAGCTGAGTGGCCCTGGGAGCTGCGTGGCCCTGGGAGCTGAGTGGCCCTGGGAGCTGCGTGGCCCTGGGAGCAGAGTGGCCCTGGGAGCTGCGTGGCCCTGGGAGCTGCGTGGCCTTGGGAGCTGCGTGGCCTTGGGAGCTGAGTGGCCCTGGGAGCTGCGTGGCCCTGGGAGCTGCGTGGCCTTGGGAGCTGCGTGGCCTTGGGAGCTGAGTGGCCCTGGGAGCTGCGTGGCCCTGGGAGCTGAGTGGCCCTGGGAGCAGAGTGGCCCTGGGACCTGCGTGGCCCTGGGAGCTGCGTGGCCTTGGGAGCTGAGTGGCCTTGGGAGCTGAGTGGCCCTGGGAGCTGAGTGGCCCTGAGAGCTGAGTGGCCCTGGGAGCGGAGTGGCCCTGGGAGCTGCGTGGCCTTGGGAGCTGAGTGGCCCTGGGAGCGGAGTGGCCCTGGGAGCTGCGTGGCCCTGAGAGCTGAGTGGCCCTGGGAGCGGAGTGGCCCTGGGAGCGGAGTGGCCCTGGGAGCTGAGTGGCCCTGGGAGCTGCGTGGCCCTGGGAGCTGAGTGGCCCTGGGAGCAGAGTGGCCTTGTGAGCTGCATGGACAAAGTAAGTAGTATGTTTGTGTGTCACAATAACTATGTTTCTGTTTTGTTATCTGTGTTTGTTCAGTTGCTCAAACACAGACCACACTGCCATTAAAGTTACAAATCCACATTGCATTCTTGTGAATTTACAGCTGACCTACTCACAAAGAAAATAGCCTTTGACCGGGTGATGCTCCTGAGACAGCTGAAGGAGGAAGAGGTAATTGTCCTAAAGGAAGTCCAGCAGCACTGGGAAAGCCTAAAGAGGGGATCGGAGAATGTGCAAGACCTGGCTTCACATGTGGCACCTGACCTAAGCAGGCAAAGTAGGGTGACGTTCATTAATATGTATTGATGTTGGCACCCTGTAATTGATATTGTATTTAAGGAATACGTCATTGTATTAGTAGTAGGGGAACGTTCATTAATATGTATTGATGTTGGCACCCTGTAATTGATATTGTATGACCTCGTGGAAGAGGACCTAGATGACAGCATCCACTACAGCTCTGATGACGAGGAATCTGTCCCAGACTGACGGTGTTCGTTTGGGTGGGTGCAGTTTGCATTGGGTGGAAAGGGATTCCATTTGTTTTGTAGATGTGCTTTGTCTGCCTTCCTAAGGAAAAATAGTTTGAACATTTTATGGAAAATAAAGGTTTATGTTTCTTCCTGGTTGACAATGTGATCATGGGGTACAGATTTGAGAAGGGTGCTCGTCTGTTACTGCTTTTGCCCGGTCACATGACCAGGTCACATGACCAGGTCACATGACCCCTTTAAATGGCCAATCTGCAGTTGATACATCCACTTATGGATGCTTGAAGAATATCATTTATAAATGCCTCATGAATATAGTTCAACTGCCGTACCCCATCAGATCCCAAAATAGATGTTTTTGTTCTACTCCAATGTTTGTAAACAAAGTAAATGTAAACATACACTAGCATGTGTCCAACTCATTCCACGGTGAGCCTGCGGGTTTCACTCCTCCCATGGAGCTACATCAGTACATTAGTCATGGGATTTTAAGTTAAGGTGACCAGATTTCTGAAATTAAAACCGGGGACATTTACAGGTCGGAGGTCAATATATCATTACAATATCCAATGTTATTATCTATTATATATAATATCAATATATGATTAAATATCCAATGTTATTAATCTATTATATATAATATCAATATATCATTAAAATATCCAATGTTATTAATCTATTATATATAATATCAATATATCATTAAAATATCTATGTTATCTATTATATATAATATCAATATATCATTAAAATATCTGTTATTATCTATTATATATAATATCAATATATGATTAAAATATCCAGTTATTATCTATTATATATAATATCAATATATCATTAAAATATCCACTGTTATTATCTATTATATATAATATCAATATATCATTAAAATATCCAATGTTGTTATCTATTATATATAATATCAATATATCATTAAAATATCCACTGTTATTATCTATTATATATAATATCAATATATCATTAAAATATCCACTGTTATTATCTATTATATATAATATCAATATATCATTAAAATATCCACTGTTATTATCTATTATATATAATATCAATATATCATTAAAATATCCACTGTTATTATCTATTATATATAATATCAATATATCATTAAAATATCCACTGTTATTATCTATTATATATAATATCAATATATCATTAAAATATCCAATGTTGTTATCTATTATATATAATATCAATATATCATTAAAATATCCACTGTTATTATCTATTATATATAATATCAATATATCATTAAAATATCCACTGTTATTATCTATTATATATAATATCAATATATCATTAAAATATCCAATGTTATTATCTATGAAATAAAGGGGGATAATTCCGGTTTCATGTATTTAGTCTAACAGGCCCACTGTGACAGAGAAAACAACTATATTATAGAAAAACTATAGACAAGACAGAACTGATCTGAACAGCCAATCAGTGGTCCTGCTAGTCTGGGTAGAACTGATCTGAACAGCCAATCAGTGGTCCTGCTAGTCTGGGTAGAACTGATCTGAACAGCCAATCAGTGGTCCTGCTAGTCTGGGTAGAACTGATCTGAACAGCCAATCAGTGGTCCTGCTAGTCTGGGTAGAACTGATCTGAACAGCCATTCAGTGGTCCTGCTAGTCTGGGTAGAACTGATCTGAACAGCCAATCAGTGGTCCTGCTAGTCTGGGTAGAACTGATCTGAACAGCCAATCAGTGGTCCTGCTAGTCTGAGTAGAACTGATCTGAACAGCCAATCAGTGGTCCTGCTAGTCTGGGTAGAACTGATCTGAACAGCCAATCAGTGGTCCTGCTAGTCTGGGTAGAACTGATCTGAACAGCCATTCAGTGGTCCTGCTAGTCTGGGTAGAACTGATCTGAACAGCCAATCAGTGGTCCTGCTAGTCTGGGTAGAACTGATCTGAACAGCCATTCAGTGGTCCTGCTAGTCTGGGTAGAACTGATCTGAACAGCCAATCAGTGGTCCTGCTAGTCTGGGTAGAACTGATCTGAACAGCCAATCAGTGGTCCTGCTAGTCTGGGGAGAACTGATCTGAACAGCCATTCAGTGGTCCTGCTAGTCTGGGTAGAACTGATCTGAACAGCCAATCAGTGGTCCTGCTAGTCTGGGTAGAATAAGAGCAGAAGAGAACATGTGACCTTTAAAAAACAGAAAATAGTCTATGTGAAATATTTAACATAATGAAGAAATAAGACGGTGATGAGATTATGTAGTTACCACTTATTCCAACCTAATCTGTATATTTCTCAGAAGAATGTATCTTCTTCAGGATTGCTCTGTCTTTGGCCAGCTTCTCCATGAACTCCTGGCAGGGGAGGTTGGCGTTTGTCTTCACAATAAGCATGGCCTTGATGGTAGGAACAGGGAACCTATTTCTTGCTGCTGTCCATAGAGCATTCATTTGGGAGAACACTCTCTCGACTGGTGTATTACTTCCAGGTAAGCACATGACAACAGACGCTAATCTAGCCAGGTTAGAGTGTGGGATGTGGTTCTCTTTGAAGTGGGTAACTCCATCTCTGACTAAGCGGTGTCTCCGATGTTTTCCATTATTCAAGCGATCCCCCCTTTAGGAACTCTTGCAGGCCAGT
The DNA here is from genome assembly GCF_036934945.1 of Oncorhynchus masou masou. Taxonomy (NCBI): domain Eukaryota; kingdom Metazoa; phylum Chordata; class Actinopteri; order Salmoniformes; family Salmonidae; genus Oncorhynchus; species Oncorhynchus masou. The sequence goes on from NW_027016860.1 coordinate 199,487, forward strand.
AACCTCGTCAAACAATGCATCCTCATTGATGGTCACATGGGGGCATTTTTCCTGCAGTGTGGCTGCTGCCTTCTGGATCTCTTCACGCTGAGGTTGCCTGTTTAAAAGGAGACAATATATATATTTTAGATTATCTGTGTGCTTTCCCCAATACCTGCAAGTAGTTCACAGCCGTAGTGAAGAATGATTGGGAGGTTTTGAGAAAGCTCTTTAGACATTGCAGCTCTTCAGTCTTTTCTACTCTGAAAATATGAAAATATCTTTGTGAGCGGGTACTCAACTTCAAGGGGAACCATACCCAAAGCTGTTCTGGCCGTGTTATGAATGATGTGGGCAGGACAACCAAAGCCAATCACCTCCCGCTGCAGAGCATTTTTAACTTTGGTATGGACATTGACCCTCCCCAGCCTATTCAGTCCTCCAAGGTTGGTATGGACATTGACCCTCCCCAGGCTATTCAGTCCTCCAGGGTTGGTATGGACATTGACCCTCCCCAGCCTATTCAGTCCTCCAAGGTTGGTATGGACATTGACCCTCCCCAGCCTATTCAGTCCTCCAAGGTTGGTATGGACATTGACCCTCCCCAGCCTATTCAGTCCTCCAAGGTTGGTATGGACATTGACCCTCCCCACTCTATTCAGTCCTCCAAGGTTGCTATTTGTGTTGTCGGCAGAGAATGACAACTTTGTTTTGCAGGTTACATTTTTGGATGAAAGAGCCATTGTTCCTCCTCTGTCTGCTCTTCTTCACTCTCCTTGTGTCACTCTTCTTACTCTCAACTTCCTGATCTTTCTTCCTTTCCTTCTCTTCACCTTTCCACCTCACTCTTCCACACTCTCCTTGCTTCACTCTTTTTACTCCCTTAATTTGTCCTTCTCCAATCTTTATTAATAAATAGAACACTATTAGATATAATACTTTGGTTAACAGATTCCCATTGCTTGCCTCATTTTGTATTTTATCTTAAAAACATTGTTTGGAATAATAAATTGGCAGGCTCTGTAATCATATCTTAACTTTTCCTCCTCTATCTCACTCTTCTTCCTATCCAGTCTTACTCCTCTCCACTTTAGCAGAAAACATTACGCTAATGTTATCCATGAAAATGTCTAAATATATGTTCACACAACTTATAATGCCAAACCATTACAATTGTAATCTACAAATGAATATTATCAGAATTAATTGTGCATTAATTTAATATAATCATATTTTCAAAATAGCCCGTCCACTGAATGTTTACATGTGAACGTTTTTTAACCTCGTTACCATGACAGCAGCTGGCGAACCGAGCAAGATAACTTAGTCGACATAGCTAATATTAGCTAGCATAACTTATTTAAAACCATATACCGCAGAACATTTAACTATACAATAAGTTGTGACATAACATCATTAGCTAGTATCTCAAACGAGTGTAATTTACCTGGCTTGAAAAGATGTTTGTGGTGATGTTATGCATTCACATGACACTTCCGGCCGAGTTTTCCAGAGCAGTTTCCTCTAAAACTGGCGCGAGCAAGGAGTTAGTAGAAGAAGAAGAGTGAATGAAGCTGCTGTCGCGAGCGGCCCCCTCTGCTGGACAAAACAAGCACAACAAGATTGAGACGTCAACCGGTTGACTCTGATGCCCGGTCTTTCTTGCCACGTAAAATATTATTTCACTTTGCAGTCTGTTTTTAACGCACAATTAAAAACGGGGACATCTCCAGCCGGTGACAGCTCACGGAAAACTGGGACGTCTGGTCACCCTATTTTAAGTCAACGATTCCTTATGTATTAATGAGATGTACAAATGCTGAACTAGTACTTAATACTTTGACCAGTTACTTCTAGACTCTCAAGTTGTTTTCCAGATGGCTACTTTACTTGTACAATAACTGACTCCCATCAGCTGCAGATGAAACCGGTTAGTTGAAAAATGTTGCCTAGAATATACAGACACTCGCAATGAATCATCAAAAGTATGGACACATAATGATTGAAGTGATTATTGTATTTTATTATTCTGACCCATGACATCTTCTGGGAAGAATAATGCATAGCCTTGTGTGTTAAGATACAAACGTGGAAATGTTTCTATTGAAATGGGGGTTGTCCCATCCTGAACAAGCCGGTTGCAAGTGACATACTCTTATCGATACTATTAGCAACACCGTATTATTACTAAAATTAGATGAAATAAATTTTATGCAGGCAGTCCTGACATAGTGGGAGAATTGTGAACATGCACGTATATATATCTGCATTGTTCGGACACGTCGTCGGTTTGGTTGTTCAGTCGGCTTGTTTTGGTTTTGTGCGTCGCAATGCCCGTGACGTAATAGACTACATTTCTGAATTTTCTGATTTCATTTTTAAAATATTCACAAATTATTCTTGCGCAATATTACTTTCATTTTAATGTCGTAAACATTGTCGGATTCTATTAAATAATTGATGTAACAGATAAAATCTTGTTACAGAAACCGGAAGTTGTGAACTACAAATGCGACACCATTTTGTAGTTCCTTTACTAACCCTAACCGTTTTTGTCATCAATATCTTTGCTATTATCATTCTAATTGATGTGTAGAATGATATGTACATTCATTAGGACATACATAACGCTGTACTGCATCAGCACATGCCAATTCAATGTCTGAAGTAGTGCACTTTTTGAAAGGTGTTTTTCGTGGTAACTATTTAAATTTGACATGTGTTCTTTTGATTTAATAAGGACCCCTTACTAAACCTTCATGTCAAATAACGTTCAGATATGTTAATCTATTCTTGATTTAAAAATCATCAACGTTTGGGGGAAAAGCCAACTGTTGGTGGTGCTACTGAGCACCCCATGGCCACCAGGGGGATTGCAGAATTATGTTTAATTCATGCATAGGATCATTTGTGCCAAGCCATACGACTGAGCCACAAAAAAAAATATATATCTATTTTTGGGGGACTCTATGACCCGAGTTGACCTCTTACAAAGGTTTCCTAGGGGTGTATAAAGGTTCATGGCAGAAAACAAGTGTGTGTTGTTAGAGTTGCGTAAATTCAAATCTGGTATCAGGATAAATATAACAATCAGTCACTGATTTTCTACTATGTATTTTTATTAGCTAAGTAATAAATGGCAAATGCAACTTTCGTATATACGGGCTCACTGTAATACCACGCAGGGCAGAACAGAGAACTCTATGTATGTAAACAGTGTTCTTATACTGTGATGGACATAGGCGAACCCATCTGTTGGCCTATCACAGTAGAGACTGGGCGTGGTTTAAACTTGCCCAGCCTATCGCAGGCACTCAGGCGGGTCCCCGCCTCTTGGAGTCCTCCCTCCGTTGATGTATAGATCCTTACTGTTCTGGTATCGCAGCCTAGTTACAACAGTTGCTCAGCTCCTGCTATTGTGTTGTTCAGTATTTTTCCATCTCAGTTAAACCTCGTGATGACCACCCCTCCCCATCACAACTTTGTAAGATACAGCAAGTCACACCATGTGCTCAGTATTGTTACATACAAACACAAGGACAAAGCATCTGCTGGGCTGTTATCTACAGTTTTGCAACATGCAGGTCACACCATGTTACTCAGTTCTTGTCACACACAAACAGGCAAGTAGCAAGCAGTTGTTTAATCTCATAATGATGCTCCAGTGCACAAATGCAGACACCTCACACAACCAACATCAGACAATATTTAATCATATATATGCTAATGGCTATAATGTAAAATACAGAATCCAACAATGTATAGAAATGCTTATATTAACATTGTTACATCGATATTGACGCTTCTAGAAGTTCAGAAGTAGCCATTCAACAGTCTATATGTGGCCTTTCAACCCCGATACCCATTACCCACAAGGCCTTATAACCACACCTCTATTGCCGTGGTCCTCGGCACATCATATTCCTGATGAGCAACAATGATGAACATTAATTCTCACTGCCTGTTCAAAAAAAGAAGTTGTGAAATTATTTGGCTTTCACCTTCATTAAATATGTTCTATGGACAACTAGCCTAGAGACCAAGCAGATAGATGGTCTGCCTCTATGAGCTAAACATGTTGCACGTCAGTATGACTCAGGGGTAGACCTATATCAGGGGTAGGTCTATATCAGGGGTAGGTCTATATCAGGGGTAGACCCATATCAGGGTTAGGCCTATATCAGGGGTAGGTCTATATCAGGGGTAGACCTATATCAGGGGTAGGTCTATATCAGGGGTAGACCCATATCAGGGTTAGACCCATATCAGGGTTAGGCCTATATCAGGGGTAGGTCTATATCAGGGGTAGGCCTATATCAGGGGTAGGTATATATCAGGGGTAGGTCTATATCAGGGGTAGGCCTATATCAGGGGTAGGTCTATACCAGCGGTAGGTATATATCAGGGGTAGGTCTATATCAGGGGTAGGTCTGTATCCAACATAAAAAATGCAGGTAAAGTAATATATGTAATCATTATATATAATGTATATATAATCCATATATACAGTATGTAAGCTATGTTGATATACACGTAGTCCTCTCTATTATAATATATAGCCTAGCCTATAGTCCTATGTATTATAATATATAGTCTAGTCTATAGTCCTATGTATTATAATACATAGTCTAGCCTATAGTCCTATGTATTATAATATATAGTCTAGCCTATAGTCCTATGTATTATAATATATAGTCTAGACTATAGTCCTATGTATTATAATATATAGTCTTGCCTCTAGTCCTATAATAAACTTGGATATGAATTGTGAAGTTCAAGGTCAGTCGGCCAAAATGCAACATTCTCATCACTTTTGATGATTCTTTTCTCATTACTGAGACATTCGCTAAGTACTAAAGTTGATCAGCCCAATCCACTGCTCATATCTGATATGTCAACATGGTACTATGTGCCTCGGCGTCTGGTCAAAAGTAGTGCACTTTCAAGGAAACAGGGTGGCATTTGGAGAGAAATGATCCAGTACCTTTATAGAAATAGACTAAAGGTAAAAAAAAAAATGAGAAATAGAATAGAAAACAATACTCAACTGACTACTTTAATACACATAAGTGACTTTATCACAATACTGTTGGTCCCCTAAAATGTGGGGCTCTGTACAAAACGTACTGTAATTTATAACCAGTTCACCAGATATGGATGAAAATACCCTCAAATTAAAGCTGATCGTCAGACCTTTACCCTCATAGTCATTGGATAATTTAAAGCTGACAGTCTGACCTTTAACCTCAAAGTCATTGGATCATTTAAAGCTGATAGTCTGACCTTTAACCTCATAGTCATTGTATCATTTAAAGCTGATATTCTGACCTTTAACCTCATAGTCATTGGCTCATTTGAAGCTGATAGTCTGACCTTTAACCTTATAGTCATTGGATCATTTAAAGCTGATAGTCTGACCTTTAACCTCATAGTCATTGGGTCATTTAAAGCTGATAGTCTGACCTTTAACCTCATAGTCATTGGGTCATTTAAAGCTGATAGTCTGACCTTTAACCTCATAGTCATTGGATCATTTAAAGCTGACAGTCTGACCTTTAACCTCATAGTCATTGTATTATTTCAAATACAAAGTTCTGGAGTACAGATACAAAACAACAACAAAATGTGTCACTGTTGCAATACTTTTGTCGCTCACTGTATATGAAGAACATCTGAATGTGTAACAGGGTTGGTTATGTTTCCCCTTGCCTCTAAGGAAATGTGTAGTTAATGTTCAAGCATTCTTATTTGTTAGTTCAACTCTGATGACAATAAGGTGTGTTGTGATTGGCCCCGCTTGCAGATAGGGGAGATCGCGAACATCAGGTCTCCCCAGTATGAAAATGTGATGCAAGGGGTAGGTCAAGTTCTGAATACTGTTTTATATTTTATATTTTACAGTGTGTACAAGTTTGCTGTACGTTACTGATTCATACATGTGTGGGTATATGGTACCTGTTAGGGATTGAGGGGCTTTCTGGGATGTGCTTTGGCATATGATTGCTGTAAATAAGTGTGTTAGCTAGCATACACCGACATAATGGTCACATAAGCCACTGCTAACACAGTTGTCTTCATGCTACAGATGTTGCCATCGACAGCCATCAATACCGTTTTAAGCCCTGCACAACTAACGTGCTGTTTCCCATTTAACAACAGCAGAAATAAATTATGCTCTACTGGGACCACTGGCCGAAGTGATTTATTTTGAGAAAACACAACGCATGGAGAGCACATATACATCTGTTACAAATGCATATTCTCCTGAACCTGCTTGAGATCAAATGTTTGGCATGGTGACGCTCCATGAATGTTTCAGTGGTAAATCAGGGTGAATTTGACCAACCATTTATGATTGACAGGGATACATGTGAAGGGAGAGGACATTAGTGAATAAAGTAGGTTAAACTGGAGAAACACGGTCCTCGGCCTTGATCCAGTCATCGTCCCATTTCTTGCCACTGTAAGAAAAGAAAGAAAACATAAAAAGGAATGTCATGTTTTTAAGCAGAAATAGAAAATAAATCATTCAATATGTAATCGTGAGAAAGGGTTGCACCTATTCCTTTCAGAGGGTTTTATGATATTTGGTTAAACCTAATCTCAAGTTGGTCAAGCACCTTCTTCTCCTCTCAAATATAATACATCAACTACATAAAGTACCTTGGAAAATTATTCACACCCCTTGGATTTAGCCACATTTTATTGTGTTACAAAGTTGGATTGAAATTGATTTAATTTATATTTTTCTGTCAACAAGCAACTCAAAATGGTGTACTCTAATGTCAAAGTGGAAGTAAATGTAGATTTTTTATAAAGGCATGTCTAAATTAGTTCACAAGTAAAATGTGGCTTAACAAATCACATAATATGTTATATGACTCAATAGGGGTTAACATTATTGTTGAATAACTACCTCTGTAGGCTATACGTAGAACATCTGGAAGGTCCCTCAGTCAGGTATTGAATTTCAAGCTTCAAAGACCAGGGAGCTTTTGGAAAGCCTCATAAAGAAGGGCAGTGATTGGTAGATGGGTCACAATAACCAATCAGACATTGAAGGGCAGTGATTGGTAGATGGGTCACAATAACCAATCAGACATTGCATATCTCTTTTAGCATCATTGTCAAGTTAATAATCATGGTGTGGAATATGTATTAAACCACCCAGACACATCAAAGATAGTCGTCCTTCTGAACTGCAGGACATGAATGCAACTGCTCAGGGGTGTTACCATGAGGCCATTGGTGATTTTACAGTTACAGGCTGTCATGGTAGAAACACTGAGGATGGATCAACATCATTGTAGTAACGCCACAATAATGACTGAAACTACAGTGAAAAGAAGAATAGAAATATACAGAAGAGAAACCATCGTGCATCTTGAATGCAACAAGGCACTGGAGTTAGTACTGAAAACACTGCAAAGGAAAATACTTTCTGGCCTAAATGCAAAGCCTGTTTCCCACCAGACACTGGGAGAGGAATCCTCCTTTCAGCAGGACAACAACCTACAACACAATGACACGTCTACACTGGAGCTGCTCACCAAGAAGACCGTGGATGTTCCTGAGTTGACAAGTTCAAGGACTTACATCTGATTGGAAATCTATTGCAAGACTTTTAAATTGTTGTCTAGACATGATCCCCAACATATTGACAGAGCTTGAAGAATTATATAAAGAATAATGGGCTAATTTTTCACAATCCTGATGTGTTAAGCTCTCAAAGACTCACAGCTGTAATGACTCTAAAAGACTCACAGCTGTAATGACTCTAAAAGACTCACCCAAGAAGACTCACAGCTGTAATGACTCTAAAAGACTCACCCAAGAAGACTCACAGCTGTAATGACTCTAAAATACTTACCCAAGAAGACTCACAGCTGTAATGACTCTAAAAGACTTACCCAAGAAGACTCACAGCTGTAATGACTCTAAAAGACTCACCCAAGAAGACTCACAGCTGTAATGACTCTAAAAGACTCACCCAAGAAGACTCACAGCTGTAATGACTCTAAAAGACTCACCCAAGAAGACTCACAGCTGTAATCACTGTCAAAGGCGTTTCCAAGGGGTCTGACTACTTTTGCAAGGCACTGTAACGACCAATACCAAGGTACAGCCAAAACCACATGTATTTGGAGAGGGAAGCTAAAATGTGAAATTATTATCTATATAATTTATAATTATAATATATTTCATATAATTCATAATTTAGTATTTAAATAAAAGGTTTCATTTACTATAACTTTAATACACTTTAAGTGATTTTGTCCAAATCATTATGGCTTCTTCAAATTGGGGAGACTATATATATAAAGTGATTTCCTTTCTAAATTGTGGAAAGGTGACCTGTACTATCGCCTAATATGAAACATTTGATCCCAAATCCCAAATTCTAGTTTAGAGTCAAATTGTACATTTTAGCTTCACTGTCCAAATACATATGGTGTTGAGTGTTCAGTATATCCTCAATACATATGGTGTTGAGTGTTCAGTATATCCTCAATACATATGGTGTTGAGTGTTCAGTATATCCTCAATACATATGGTGTTGAGTGTTCAGTATATCCTCAATACATATGGTGTTGAGTGTTCAGTATATCCTCAATACATATGGTGTTGAGTGTTCAGTATATCCTCAATACATATGGTGTTGAGTGTTCAGTATATCCAGTATATGGGTAGAACCACCTTCTTGTTATGTCTAGTTTACATTACCCGTGGGTAGAACCACCTTGTTACATCTAGTTTACATTACCCGTGGGTAGAACCACCTTGTTACATCTAGTTTGCATTGCCCGTGGGTAGAACCACCTTGTTAGGTCTAGTTTACATTACCCGTGGGTAGAACCACCACCTTGTTAGGTCTAGTTTACATTACCCGTGGGTAGAACCACCACCTTGTTAGGTCTAGTTTACATTACCCGTGGGTAGAACCACCTTCTTGTTACGTCTAGTTTACATTACCCGTGGGTAGAACCTCCTTCTTGTTATGTCTAGTTTACATTACCCGTGGGTAGAACCACCTTGTTAGGTCTAGTTTACATTACCCGTGGGTAGAACCACCTTCTTGTTACGTCTAGTTTACATTACCCGTGGGTAGAACCACCTTCTTGTTACGTCTAGTTTACATTACCCGTGGGTAGAACCACCTTCTTGTTACGTCTAGTTTACATTACCCGTGGGTAGAACCACCTTCTTGTCAGGTCTAGTTTACATTACCCGTGGGTAGAACCACCTTCTTGTTACGTCTAGTTTACATTACCCGTGGGTTGAACCTCCTTCTTGTTACATCTAGTTTACATTACCCGTGGGTAGAACCACCTTGTTAGGTCTAGTTTACATTACCCGTGGGTAGAACCTCCTTCTTGTTATGTCTAGTTTACATTACCCGTGGGTAGAACCACCTTCTTGTTACGTCTCCATTGCACCAAGGCTATGTCTTGACTCAAGAATAAAAAATGTGAACACCTTTATTTAACCAGGTAGGCTTGTTGAGAACACCTTTATTTAACCAGGTAGGCTTGTTGAGAACACCTTTATTTAACCAGGTAGGCCAGTTGAGAACACCTTTATTTAACCAGGTAGGCCAGTTGAGAACAAGATCTCATTTACAACTGAGACCTGGTCAAGTCAAAGCAAATCAGTGTGACACAAACAACCACACAGAGTTACACATGGAATAAACAAACATATAGTCAATAACACAATAGAAGATCTGTATACAGTGTGTGCAAATGAAGTAAGGAGGTAAGGCAATAAATAGGCCATAGTGGTGAAGTAATTACAATTGAGCAATTACCACTGGAGTGATAGATGAGGATGTGCAAGTAGAAATACAAAAATAAATATTTACACGGGACAAAAACGTGCCAAAAACAACCACGTCTTGCTGCTGCGCCATCTTGGATTGAAATAAAGAAATGAGGCCCTAATCTATGGATTTCAAAGGATTGGGAATACAGATATGCATCTGTTGGTCACAGATACCTTTAAAAAGGTAGTGGATCAGAAAACCAGTCAGTATCTGGTGTGTCAGAAAACCAGTCAGTATCTGGTGTGACCATTTGCCTCATGCAGCGTGACACATCTCCTTCACATAGAGTTGATCAGGCTGTTGATTGTGGCCTGTGGAATGTTGTCCCAGTCCTCTTCAACGGCTGTGTGAAGTTGGCAGGAACTGGAACACGCTGTCGTACACGTCAATCCAGAGCATCCCCCAAAAGGGCTCATGTTTGGTGATTATGCAAGACATTTTTAGACAGGCAGCGTCATAGACCGCCACTTGGGAGGCCCCATCCACAAAGTTTTTAAATATCAAAATACAAAAATACCACTTAAACAGGGAAGACTCTTAAATAATTTAATTTCAATGTTAAATTTATTTTTTGATCCCAGAAACAATGATAAAATATGTAAAAATAAATAGCCACAGTTGGCCCGAGCCCCAAGTAATACATTTGGCCCGGTAACTCACACCGGAATCTGCCCGAGCCCCAAGTAATACATTTGGGCCAGATAACTCACACCGGAATCGGCCCGAGCCCCAAGTAATACATTTGGGCCAGATAACTCACACCGGAATCGGCCCGAGCCCCAAGTAATACATTTGGGCCAGATAACTCACACCGGAATCGGCCCGAGCCCCAAGTAATACATTTGGGCCAGATAATTCACACCGGAATCGGCCCGAGCCCCAAGTAATACATTTGGGCCAGATAACTCACACCGGAATCGGCCCGAGCCCCAAGTAATACATTTGGGCCAGATAACTCACACCGGAATCGGCCCGAGCCCCAAGTAATACATTTGGGCCAGATAACTCACACCGGAATCTGCCCGAGCCCCAAGTAATACATTTGGGCCAGATAACTCACACCGGAATCTGCCCGAGCCACAAGTAATACATTTGGGCCAGATAACTCACACCGGAATCGGCCCGAGCCCCAAGTAATACATTTGGGCCAGATAACTCACACCGGAATCGGCCCGAGCCCCAAGTAATACATTTGGGCCAGATAACTCACACCGGAATCGGCCCGAGCCCCAAGTAATACATTTGGGCCAGATAACTCACACCGGAATCGGCCCGAGCCCCAAGTAATACATTTGGGCCAGATAACTCACACCGGAATCGGCCCGAGCCCCTAGCAATACATTTAGCCAGATAACTCACACCGGAATCGGCCCGAGCCCCTAGCAATACATTTGGCCAGATAACTCACAACGGAATCGGCCCGAGCCCCTAGCAATACATTTGGCCAGATAACTCACACCGGAATCGGCCCGAGCCCCTAGCAATACATTTAGCCAGATAACTCACACCGGAATCGGCCCGAGCCACTAGCAATATATTTGGGCCAGATAACTCACACCGGAATCGGCCCGGGCCCCTGGCAATACATTCGAATCATCACGTTGGTCGAGTCTGACTCTCATCTGGAATCAGCCCAGATCCACTAGCTGGGTTCTGCATGTGCCTCTACTATACTGCTCTATGCCACTACGCAAATGCTATGATATGCATCCAATGCTTTACTATAAAGTTAGTTTTTTCAAGCCTCAGAGCCCCCCAGGTCACCCCCCCCCGGAATCGGCCCGAGCCCCAAGTAATACATTTGGGCCAGATAACTCACACCGGAATCGGCCCGAGCCCCTAGCAATACATTTAGCCAGATAACTCACACCGGAATCGGCCCGAGCCCCTAGCAATACATTTGGCCAGATAACTCACAACGGAATCGGCCCGAGCCCCTAGCAATACATTTGGCCAGATAACTCACACCGGAATCGGCCCGAGCCCCTAGCAATACATTTAGCCAGATAACTCACACCGGAATCGGCCCGAGCCACTAGCAATATATTTGGGCCAGATAACTCACACCGGAATCGGCCCGGGCCCCTGGCAATACATTCGAATCATCACGTTGGTCGAGTCTGACTCTCATCTGGAATCAGCCCAGATCCACTAGCTGGGTTCTGCATGTGCCTCTACTATACTGCTCTATGCCACTACGCAAATGCTATGATATGCATCCAATGCTTTACTATAAAGTTAGTTTTTTCAAGCCTCAGAGCCCCCAGGTCCCCCCCCCCCCCCACGCTCACTTTTTCTTCCGGCACCTCCCGATTTACAAATGAAGCACTTCCTAACATCTATTCTTTGTGAAACACTCCTCTCTTGCTGTTGACTGGAACCTGTTAGTGTTGCAGTTCTCCGTAGCTGCCACCAGGGGTCAGCATGGCACTGTCTTCAGCCTGGCTACAGTCATACAGCATCACAAAGACAGGTCTTCTATCCCTCTCTGTTGTCTCTCTACTTGGTATTCCGGGCAGAACCTGGCTTATGTAGTGGGGTGTGTGTGTGTGTGTGTGTGTGTGTGTGTGTGTGTGTGTGTGTGTGTGTGTGTGTGTGTGTGTGTGTGTGTGTGTGTGTGTGTGTGTGTGTGTGTGTGTGTGTGTGTGTGTGAGAGAGAGAGGGATACTGAGGCATGGTTCTGGGATGAACTACCAGGGGTATGATAATAGACTGAAGTAATGGGGAGGGATCAGAGAATGTGTGTGTTGGTAGGAGGTGGGTGCATTGGGTGTGTCCCACATGAACAAATACTATAGTATACTTAACCAATAAGGCACATGTGGGTGTGGTATATGGCCAATATACCACGGTTAAGGGCTGTTCTTAGGTACGACGCAGCGCAGAGTGCCTGGACACAGTCCGTAGCCGTGGCATATTAACCATATATCACAACCCCCCGAGGTGCCTCATTGTTGCTATTATGAACTGGTTACCAACGTAGTTAGAGCTGTAAAAAGACATGTTTTGTCATACGGTCTGATATACCACGGCTGTCAGCCAATCAGCATTCAGGGCTCGAACCACAGAGTTTATAATATGGTATAAATATTATAGTATTCCTTGCAGACTTTACTGTAGTTTTCACTGTACTGTTTTTGCCGACATGACTGTAGTATACTGTAGCATTTACAGTTAAATACTGTAGGAAAAACACTGTAGTATGTACTATAGTAATTACTGTAGTGAATTAGCTGATTGTAGTATGTACTATAGTAATTACTGTAGTGATTTAGCTGGTTGTAGTATGTACTATAGTAATTACTGTAGTGATTTAGCTGATTGTAGTATGTATTATAGTAATTACTGTAGTGATTTTGCTGATTGTAGTATGTACTCTCACTCCATTCAGTGGGCTCTCACTCCACTCAGTGGGCTCTCACTCCATTCAGTGGGCTCTCACTCCATTCAGTGGGCTCTCACTCCACTCAGTGGGCTCTCACTCCATTCAGTGGGCTCTCACTCCACTCAGTGGGCTCTCACTCCATTCAGTGGGCTCTCACTCCATTCAGTGGGCTCTCACTCCACTCAGTGGGCTCTCACTCCATTCAGTGGGCTCTCACTCCATTCAGTGGGCTCTCACTCCACTCAGTGGGCTCTCACTCCATTCAGTGGGCTCTCTCTCCATTCAGTGGGCTCTCACTCCACTCAGTGGGCTCTCACTCCACTCAGTGGGCTCTCACTCCACTCAGTGGGCTCTCACTCCACTCAGTGGGCTCTCACTCCATTCAGTGGGCTCTCACTCCACTCAGTGGGCTCTCACTCCATTCAGTGGGCTCTCACTCCACTCAGTGGGCTCTCACTCCATTCAGTGGGCTCTCACTCCACTCAGTGGGCTCTCACTCCACTCAGTGGGCTCTCACTCCATTCAGTGGGCTCTCACTCCATTCAGTGGGCTCTCACTCCACTCAGTGGGCTCTCACTCCACTCAGTGGGCTCTCACTCCATTCAGTGGGCTCTCTCTCCATTCAGTGGGCTCTCACTCCACTCAGTGGGCTCTCACTCCATTCAGTGGGCTCTCACTCCACTCAGTGGGCTCTCACTCCACTCAGTGGGCTCTCACTCCATTCAGTGGGCTCTCACTCCACTCAGTGGGTTCATTCACTTTGTGGGTGGTGTGACCAGCTCCCGTATTGTTACGTTTTTAATAAAGTTAATATACTAGTTGGTGATTGACCTAGTCTCTCCTCATTATTGATTGTGTGAGTTAGACTGTGTGTGTAAATGGCTTTGAAGAGAGTTAAAACATTAAGCATTTGGTCCTCATAGTCTCAATCCCTGAGTGGCTGATCTTCAGTAATTTATGATAGAATTCACCTTCGGGGACAAAACATGTTACCAGAAGTGAGTCTTCCCCAACAGAGACTTAAAGCTCAAATTAAACACAGCAGACAGCCGTCAGATCCGGTTCCAGCCAGAACCAACTCATTGTAAAGCCTCCACCACATGGCCCAACAAGCAATTCATATCAGTCCAATGTGGTCCTGATAGAGTCACAGGACAATTTAGACTTTAGAGCTTTGGTCCATAATGACTAACACTTGGTCCTGTCTGGCTACTCATTCAGATCAAATGGTCACAAGAGCGGAGAGAAAGACATGTTTTGTAACGTTTGGACGTTTTACTGATTATAATTAGCCATGTCTTACCTTGCTTCAAAGTAACCTATAGCTAAAATCCAACCATGGAAATGTTGAGGGAATTATTTTTTATAAACACTTCCATATGCCATTTGAAACTAGCATTTGTCTTCTGTTGTCTTGGTTTTCAAATAAACTTTGTTTCGGCAGCCAAAGGCACAATCCTATGTCATATGAGCAACTCATGTTAGTCATTGCATCTTTGGATCTCTCTTTTCATGAAACAAAATTATAAATAACATTTGCGCATATTGTAGGTAGCCTTAAAATGTGAAGAAATAATAGTTTGGCTAAATGTTTTGATGTGTTCCATCAGTCTCAAAAGACACAGCTAAGGAATTGTTTGTGTTTCCGTGTGCAAAATGTGACGGTACTTAACTCTTCCGAGTCGCCCAGGTATAAACTGACCCTAAGGCCCAGGTATAAACTGACCCTGAGGCCCAGGTATAAACTGACCCTAAGGCCCAGGTATAAACTGACCCTAAGGCCCAGGTATAAACTGACCCTGAGGCCCAGGTATAAACTGACCCTAAGGCCCAGGTATAAACTGACCCTAAGGCCCAGGTATAAACTGACCCTAAGGCCCAGGTATAAACTGACCCTAAGGCCCAGGTATAAACTGACCCTAAGGCCCAGGTATAAACTGACCCTAAGGCCCAGGTATAAACTGACCCTAAGGCCCAGGTATAAACTGACCCTAAGGCCCAGGTATAAACTGACCCTAAGGCCCAGGTATAAACTGACCCTAAGGCCCAGGTATAAACTGACCCTGAGGCCCAGGTATAAACTGACCCTGAGGCCCAGGTATAAACTGACCCTGAGGCCCAGGTATAAACTGACCCTAAGGCCCAGGTATAAACTGACCCTAAGGCCCAGGTATAAACTGACCCTAAGGCCCAGGTATAAACTGACCCTAAGGCCCAGGTATAAACTGACCCTAAGGCCCAGGTATAAACTGACCCTAAGGCCCAGGTATAAACTGACCCTAAGGCCCAGGTATAAACTGACCCTAAGGCCCAGGTATAAACTGACCCTAAGGCCCAGGTATAAACTGACCCTAAGGCCCAGGTATAAACTGACCCTAAGGCCCAGGTATAAACTGACCCTAAGGCCCAGGTATAAACTGACCCTAAGGCCCAGGTATAAACTGACCCTAAGGCCCAGGTATAAACTGACCCTGAGGCCCAGGTATAAACTGACCCTAAGGCCCAGGTATAAACTGACCCTAAGGCCCAGGTATAAACTGACCCTAAGGCCCAGGTATAAACTGACCCTAAGGCCCAGGTATAAACTGACCCTAAGGCCCAGGTATAAACTGACCCTAAGGCCCAGGTATAAACTGACCCTAAGGCCCAGGTATAAACTGACCCTAAGGCCCAGGTATAAACTGACCCTAAGGCCCAGGTATAAACTGACCCTAAGGCCCAGGTATAAACTGACCCTAAGGCCCAGGTATAAACTGACCCTAAGGCCCAGGTATAAACTGACCCTAAGGCTCAGAAAATGGTCAAAAGATTATGCATTATGTTGTCAAAATGAGGTCACTGAGAAGCTATTGTGATAGCGGAGCGGCCAGGAGTGTCTATGTGTCTATGTGTTTGGAGGTAATGGGACTCAGATAAGCCTCAAAAAAGGGTTTTCTCCTACACTCTGATGGAAAAAGGAAGTTGTGGATGTTCAGAGGATTGGCGTGGGCTCTCAAAGACACAGCTGAGGAGGTGTGTGAAGATTGGATTCCTGGTTGGTTAGACTGGCAAGAGGCGTTTTTAGTCAAGAGCTGCCACCCGCTTACTGAAGCAAGAAGTATCTCACACAAGCAGGTCCAGCCAGTACACACACATTGACAAGCACACACACACACGTGTATGTACGAAAGCATGCAGGCATGCACAGGAGCCAGACAAACACACAAGGAGGAGGAGGAGGAGGAGGGGGTGGAGCAGGTAAAGAAGAAAAAGGAGAGAGTAGCAGGAGAAGAAGGAGGAAGAGGAGGAGGAGCAGGAGGAGGAGGAGGAGGAGGAGAAGGAGGAGGAGGAGCAGGAGAAGAAGAAAAAGGAGAGAGTAGCAGGAGAAGAAGGAGGAAGAGGAGGAGAAGGAGGAGGAGGAGCAGGAGAAGAAAAGGGAGGAGGAGGAGAAGAAAAGGAGGAGGAGCAGGAGGAGGAAGAAGAAGGAAGAAGAGGAGGAGAAGGAGGAGCAGGAGGAGGAGGAGGAGGAGGAGGTGGAGGAGCAGGAGAAGAAAGAGGAGGAGGAGGAGGAGAAGAAAAGGAGGAGGAGGAGGAGCAGGAGGAGGAAGAAGAAGAAGGAAGAAGAGGAGGAGAAGGAGGAGGAGGAGAAGAAAGAGGAGGAGGAGGAGAAGAAAAGGAGGAGGAGGAGCAGGAGGAGGAGGAAGAAGAAGGAAGAAGAGGAGGAGAAGGAGGAGCAGGAGGAGGAGGAAGAAGAAGGAAGAAGAGGAGGAGGAGGAGAAGAAAGAGGAGGAGGAGGAGAAGAAAAGGAGGAGGAGGAAGATGTACTCTGGCCTTAAACAACCCCAGATTTCATTCATCTTTACCTGGGCTCTGTTACATCAAACACAGTGACTTGGTTATGTTCTCTATATGTGTTGAGGACACCTGTTAAAGTTTCTATGTATTAGTCCACCAAGACCAATGTTTATCAGTTTTGACTGGTGGGAGGAGATATCATAGGACAGGCTCATTGAAATGCCCGAAGTGGAATAAATGGACAGGAACCAAACACATCAAACAAATGGTTTCCATGTGTTTGAGTCCAGCCATTATAATGAGCCTGTCCTCCAATATCTCTCCTCCCCACCAGCCACCTCTGATGTGTATAGAAAGTGGGGGACTGAGTTTCATAGACTAAATACTCTGAAAAGGCCTGCTGTTTCAGAATGAGGGGGGCTGTAGCTGTGCTGGTGCTGGTGTTGCTGTTCCATCTGTCTGGAACATGGGCTCAGCAAGAGAGTGGAGAGGTCAGAGAGAATGACACTACAGAGACCACCCAACCTGATGACTGGGCTGAACTGAGAGACATGATGGTGGAACCGAGTGGAGTTCCACAAGAACACCGTGGAAGAACTGAAGAGAGAGAACGTGTCACATGCAGCAGAGCTGTCCACCATGCGGGAGAGACTGGATGCCAGGGAGGGGAAGGTGGAGGAGCTGAAGAGAGAGAATGGAGAGTTGCGGATTAGACTGGCACGCGTTGAGGCGAAGAACCAAGACCAAGATGCAGAGTGGTTCGAACTGGAGGCCAGACTGAGTTCTAGTGAGCAGGAGGTGGAGGAGCTGAAGAGAGAGAACACAGACAGACCGAAGGTAGCCTTCTCTGCTGCTTTAGGTCGTCCAGTGGGACCCTTCACTACTGCTGTCACACTAGTGTCCAACAATGTCATCACTAACATTGGTAATGCCTCCAGCCCAGTTACAGGGGCCTTCACAGCACCAGTGAGAGGTGTCTACTACATCAGATTCACTGGTATGGACAACCGCATCTCAACAAGGGTGGGTGTCTCCATGAAAAAGAATGGCAAGTACCACATAATGTGGGCAGGTCAGAGGAATGTAGCAGATCATCAGCATGTTTCCACTGCAGTGATTCTAGAGCTGGAGGAAAGGGATGTGATCTACATGGAACTGGATTCTGGCTTTAGGCTCTATGATGATCACGATAAACACAGTATCTTCACTGTCTTTCTGCTCTTCCCTAGGTGAGAAAATGCTGACATGCAATCAGATGAAATGTGGTCTTTCTCTTGATTCTGTGGCTGTCACATTGAATTTAAACTGTGGATTCCTGAATTGCACAATAAAAGCTTGTTAAATCGCTCTCTATATCTCTCTGTTTCTCTCTCTCTCTCCTCCACATAAACAGACATGAGGTGTGCACCACTCATAATCCTTCAAACACTTTACAAAAAGGTTCCATTTGCAAAAAGTGTATAATTACAATATTAACGACTATTTAATTATTTATAAATATATTATTAACCATTAAGAAACTGTTATATGGCATTAATGCATCATCAGGGCTTCAAACGTAACAACAACTGGTCTGAAAACCATTTCTGTTCCTGGGACGGAGCAATAATGCATCAAAAAGTGAGAAAATAATAATTGTTTAACTGTCAAACATTTAAAATAAGGTTGCATGATGATACAAAAGGGTTCAATATTATACGCACTTGTAAGTGCATTTATAAGTGGTTAATAGCTGGAGGGAAATAGTGGCCCACTATTTGGCAAGCACTGACTGGCTATCACACTCTTTGGCAAGCACTGACTGGCTATCACACTATTTGGCAAACACTGACTGGCTATCAAACTATTTGGCAAACACTGACTGGCTATCACACTATTTGGCAAACACTGACTGGCTATCAAACTATTTGGCAAACACTGACTGGCTATCAAACTATTTGGCAAGCACTGACTGGCTATCACACTATTTGGCAAACACTGACTGGCTATCAAACTATTTGGCAAACACTGACTGGCTATCAAACTATTTGGCAAACACTGACTGGCTATCACACTATTTATCTCACTGACTGGCTAACACATGGAATTATAGATATAGTGGGGCAAAAAAGTATTTAGTCAGCCACCAATTGTGCAAGTTCTCCCACTTAAAAAGATGAGAGAGGCCTGTCATTTTCATCATAGGTACACTTCAACTATGACAGACAAAATGTAGGATTTTTAATGAATTTATTTGCAAATTATGGTGGAAAATAAGTATTTGGTCAATAACAAAAGTTTATCTCAATACTTTATCTACCCTTTGTTGGCAATGACAGAGGTCAAATGTTTTCTGTAAGTCTTCACAAGGTTTTCACACACTGTTGCTGGTATTTTGGCCCATTCCTCCATGCAGATCTCCTCCAGAGCAGTGATGTTTTGGGGCTGTTGCTGGGCAACATGGACTTTCAACTCCCTCCAAAGATTTTCTATGGGGTTGAGATCTGGAGACTGGCTAGGCCACTCCAGGACCTTGAAATGCTTCTTACGAAGCCACTCCTTTGTTGCCCGGGTGGTGTGTTTGGGATCATTGTCATGCTGAAAGACCCAGCCACGCTTCATCTTCAATGCTCTTGCTGATGGAAGGAGGTTTTCACTCAAAATCTCACGATACATGGCCCCATTCATTCTTTCCTTTACATGGATCAGTCGTCCTGGTCCCTTTGCAAAAAAACAGCCCCAAAGCATGATGTTTCCACCCCATGCTTCACAGTAGGTATGGTGTTCTTTGGATAAAAACTCAGCATTCTTTGTCCTCCAAACACGACGAGTTGAGTTTTACCAAAAAGTTATATTTTGGTTTCATCATTTGGTTTCAATGTGTCGGAAAAAACACCGTACACCATCGTACAGCACCGTACAGCATCGTGAAGAAGGCGCAGCAGCGCCTCTTCAACCTCAGGAGGCTGAAGAAATTTGGCCTGTCACCAAAAACACAAACTTTTACAGATGCACAATCGAGAGCATCCTGGTGGGCTGTATCACCGCCTGGTACGGTAACTGCTCCGCCCACAACCGTAAGGCTCTCCAGAGGGTAGTGAGGTCTGCACAACGTATCATGGGGGCAAACTACCTGCCATCCAGGACACCTACACCACCCGATGTTACAGGAAGGCCATAAAGATCATCAAGGACAACACCCACCCGAGCCACTGCCTGTTCACCCCGCTATCATCCAGAAGGCGAGGTCAGTACAGGTGCATCAAAGCTGGGACCGAGAGACTGAAAAACAGCTTCTATCTCAAGGCCATCAGACTGTTAAACAGTAACCACTAACATTGAGTGGCTGCTGCCAACACACTGACTCAACTCCAGCCACTTTAATAATGGGAATTGATGGGAAAGGATGTAAAATATATCACTAGCCACTTTAAACAATGCTACCTAATATAATGTTTACATACCCTACATTATTCATCTCATATGTATACGTATATACTGTACTCTATCATCTACTGCATCCTTATGTAATACATGTATCACTAGCCACTTTAACTATGCTCTTTGTTTACATACTCATCTCATATGTATATACTGTACTCGATACCATCTACTGTATCTTGCCTATGCTGCTCTGCACCATCACTCATTCATATCTTTATGTACATATTCTTTATCCCCTTACACTGTGTATAAGAAATTCGTTTTTGAATTGTTAGTTGGATTACTTGTTGGTTTTTACTGCATTGTCGGAACTGGCAGCACAAGCATTTCGCTACACGTGCATTAACATCTGCTAACCATGTGTATGTGACAAATAAAATTTGATTTGATTTGATTTTAAACAGCTTACTGGAGACGGACACACTCTGATCCTGATCACCAACAGCCAGCTGCCGTCCAGGCTCAGCCGGTCGCTGACTAAAGGAAACAAGGTCTCCTCGAGGATTCCGACACCATCCGCTGCTACTGGTACATGTGCGGTGAGTCAGGCAGACATGAGTCGAAGCCCACCTCCTCCTCCCTGCCCAAGGCATGCCCGTTCTGTCCCCCTCTTCCTTCCCCATCGGATTCCATCACCACCACCATCATCTTGGGCAGCTTGATAGTGAGAGATATTGGACTGCCTGCAGCCTGCAGCCTGACCAAGGTCCACTGTCACCCAGGCTCCCGTATCCAAGACATCTACTCCCTTCTACCCACAGTTCTAGACAACTATTCGAATATTGTCACCATTGTCACTCGTTGGATTTAACAACATTCACTTTCAGCAATCTGAGGAACTGAAGAAGGACTACAACATTCTCTATACATGGTTATAGAATATACAGGAAAGATATACATTCTAATGGAGGACTACAAAATTCTCTATACACGGTTATAGAATATACAGGAAAGATATACATTCTAATGGAGGACTACAACATTCTCTATACATGGTTATAGAATATACAGGACAGATATACATTCTAATGGAGGACTACAACATTCTCTATACACGGTTATAGAATATACAGGACAGATATACATTCCAATGGAGGACTACAACATTCTCTATACACGGTTATAGAATATACAGGAAAGATATACATTCTTATGGAGGACTACAACATTCTCTATACATGGTTATAGAATATACAGGAAATATATACATTCTAATGGAGGACTACAACATTCTCTATACATGGTTATAGAATATACAGGACAGATATACATTCTCATGGAGGACTACAACATTCTCTATACAAGGTTATAGAATATACAGGAAAGATATACATTCTCATGGAGGACTACAACATTCTCTATACACGGTTATAGAATATACAGGAAAGATATACATTCTAATGGAGGACTACAACATTCTCTATACATGGTTATAGAATATACAGGAAAGATATACATTCTAATGGAGGACTACAACATTCTCTATACACGGTTATAGAATATACAGGAAAGATATACATTCTAATGGAGGACTACAACATTCTCTATACACGGTTATAGAATATACAGGAAAGATATACATTCTAATGGAGGACTACAACATTCTCTATACACGGTTATAGAATATACAGGAAAGATATACATTCTCATGGAGGACTACAACATTCTCTATACATGGTTATAGAATATACAGGAAAGATATACATTCTCATGGAGGACTACAACATTCTCTATACATGGTTATAGAATATACAGGAAAGATATACATTCTAATGGAGGACTACAACATTCTCTATACACGGTTATAGAATATACAGGAAAGATATAAATTCTCATGGAGGACTACAACATTCTCTATACATGGTTATAGAATATACAGGAAAGATATACATTCTAATGGAGGACTACAACATTCTCTATACACGGTTATAGAATATACAGGAAAGATATACATTCTCATGGAGGACTACAACATTCTCTATACATGGTTATAGAATATACAGGAAAGATATACATTCTAATGGAGGACTACAACATTCTCTATACATGGTTATAGAATATACAGGAAAGATATACATTCTCATGGAGGACTACAACATTCTCTATACATGGTTATAGAATATACAGGAAAGATATACATTCTAATGGAGGACTACAACATTCTCTATACATGGTTATAGAATATACAGGAAAGATATACATTCTCATGGAGGACTACAACATTCTCTATACATGGTTATAGAATATACAGGAAAGATATACATTCTAATGGAGGACTACAACATTCTCTATACACGGTTATAGAATATACAGGAAAGATATACATTCTCATGGAGGACTACAACATTCTCTATACATGGTTATAGAATATACAGGACAGATATACATTCTCATGGAGGACTACAACATTCTCTATACATGGTTATAGAATATACAGGAAAGATATACATTCTCATGGAGGACTACAACATTCTCTATACATGGTTATAGAATATACAGGAAAGATATACATTCTCATGGAGGACTACAACATTCTCTATACATGGTTATAGAATATACAGGAAAGATTTACATTCTAATGGAGGACTACAACATTCTCTATACATGGTTATAGAATATACAGGAAAGATATACATTCTCATGGAGGACTACAACATTCTCTATACATGGTTATAGAATATACAGGAAAGATATACATTCTCATGGAGGAGGTGTTGCCATGTATGTCCTGAGTCATATTCCTGTTAGGCTGAGAGAGGATCTCATGTCAGATGATGTGGAAGTAATATGGCTACAGGTTCATCTACTTAAAGCCTTGTAGGAAGTTTCTATAGACCACCATTTAATAAAAGTCAGTATTTAGACTATATGTGTGAAATGTTGGAAAATATATGTGATATCAACAAAGAGAGATATTTTCTAGGTGACCTAAATATTGACTGGTTGTAGACAAGCTGCCCACTCAATAAGAAGCTGCAAATAACCCGTGCTTAGATTCTAGTTAAAGTTATCAGTCAACCTACCAGGTCATTTACAAAACAGAACAGGAACTAAATCATCCACCTGTATTGATCATATATTTACTACAGAAATCTGCTCTAAATCTATATCCACACATCATAATATAATAGCCATATCTTGAAAACCAATGTTCCAAAGACTGGACCTAAAATCGTTTATAAACGATCATACAAGACGTTTTGCAATGAATGTCATGTCGAAGATGTGAAAAATATTTGTTGGTCTGATGTGTGAGGAACATCCGGACGCTGCACTTGAAGCAACTGAAACAGCTTCTTCTGGTTACTGATAGGCCCATCATGAAACGAACTGTTAGAACTGCCAAATGCCCTCAGATAGATTATGAATTGAAAATCTGTATGGCTGAGAGGGATGAGGCAGAGGGAATAGCAGATAAGTCAACCAACACAGCAGACTGGAAAACATACAGTAAATTGAGAAATCAGGTAACTAAACTAAACACAAAGAAGAAGAAACTAAACTATGTAACAAAGATAAATTAAATATAGAATGACAGTAAGAGTCTGAATGAAATTCCAGGCCAAAGGACAAACTCGGCTCATTGAGGCAGAAGAGGTACAGAACGGGCCTCGGGTGGGGAGGCGGTACAGAACGGGCCTTGGGGTGGAGGAGGTACAGAACGGGCCTTGGGGGAGAGGAGGTACAGAACGGGCCTTGGGGGGAGGAGGTACAGAACGGGCCTTGGGGGGGAGGAGGTACAGAACGGGCCTGGGGGAGGAGGTACAGAACGGGCCTTGGGGGGAGGAGGTACAGAACGGGCCTTGGGGGGAGGAGGTACAGAACGGGCCTTGGGGGAGGAGGTACAGAACGGGCCTGGGGGAGGAGGTACAGAACGGGCCTTGGGGGGGGAGGTACAGAACGGGCCTTGGGGGGGGGAGGAGGTACAGAACGGGCCTTGGGGGAGGAGCATAATGGAATACATTGTGACTCCTGTCATGACGTTGCCCTATTTGGATATATATATACCAACCCCCTACAACTAGGCTGCTGTGAGAGAGGTCATACATTCCTGAGGAGACCCATGGCCACACAGTATAAGAGGACGGTACATTTTCATAGAGAACAAAGGAATTTCTTCCACCTCACAGAACTTTATCTTTTCGGCAGTATATGACGAGCAAGACAGCAAAGTATTGCATCATGATATGGGTGGCCTGTTACGCACAATACAGCTACGCTTGGAAGATCAAATCAAATGTTATTGGTCACATACGCATGGTTAGCAGATGTTAATGGTCACATACACATGGTTAGCAGATGTTAATGGTCACATACACATGGTTAGCAGATGTTATTGGTCACATACACATGGTTAGCAGATGTTATTGGTCACATACACATGGTTAGCAGATGTTAATGGTCACATACACATGGTTATCAGATGTTAATGGTCACATACACATGGTTAGCAGATGTTATTGGTCACATGGTTAGCAGATGTTAATGGTCACATACACATGGTTAGCAGATGGTCACATACACATGGTTAGCAGATGTTAATGGTCTCATGGTTAGCAGATGTTAATGGTCACATACACATGGTTAGCAGATGGTCACATACACATGGCTAGCAGATGTTAATGGTCACATACACATGGTTAGCAGATGTTATTGGTCACATGGTTAGCAGATGTTAATGGTCACATACACATGGTTAGCAGATGGTCACATACACATGGTTAGCAGATGTTAATGGTCTCATGGTTAGCAGATGTTAATGGTCACATACACATGGTTAGCAGATGGTCACATACACATGGCTAGCAGATGTTAATGGTCACATACACATGGTTAGCAGATGTTAATGCGAGTGTAGCGAAATGCTTGTGCTTCTAGTTCCAACAATGCAGTAATAACCAACGAGTAATCTAACTAACAATTCCACAACTACTACCTTATACACACACGTGTAAAGGGATAAAGAATATGTACATAAAGATATATGAATGAGTGAGGGTACAGAACGGCATAGGCAAGATGCAGTAGATGATATAGAGTACAGTATATACATATGAGATGAGTAATGTAGGGTATGTAAACAAAGTGGCATAGTTTAAAGTGGCTAGTGATGCATGTATTACATAGAGA